>NW_027125624.1:380670-593434 GCF_004936735.1 Cryptosporidium sp. chipmunk genotype I
AGGTCCAGCTCAAGATTCGGTTACTAATTTAATTTTTGAGATATCAAAGAAGTTAAAATTATACAAGAAAATTACACTTCCAAAGATTGATTTAAGTAGAGTTGGTGTACAGGAATTAATACCTAATCAATTTTCTGTTGAAGTTATAGATACATCTGAAGATTGGTTGAAATTAATGAAGAAAATATTTGATTTTCAAAAGATTCAGAGTTTGCTTAACAGAAAAGATTTCAAGATGGTTTTTGACTCTTTGCATGGTGTGGCTGGACCATATGCAAGAAAAATCTTCATTAATGAATTTGGATTATCAGAAAGCTCATTGTTACATTTGGAATCTAAACCAGATTTTGGAGGTCTTCATCCTGATCCGAACCTTACTTATGCGAAGGATCTTGTTGAATTAATGAAGGTTAGAAATCCTGAAAAAGTTGATGAAAATACTCCAGATTTTGGTGCTGCTGGTGATGGTGATTGTGATAGAAATATGATCCTAGGTAAAGGATTCTTCGTTACTCCCTCCGATTCTGTTGCAATAATAACATCTTATGCTAAAGAAGCTATTCCATACTTTTCTAAAGGATTGGTTGGTGTTTCAAGATCTATGCCTACAAGTATGTCACTCAATACTGTAGCAGAAAAGCTCGGAATTCCATGTTATGAAGTTCCAACTGGATGGAAATATTTTGGTAATTTGATGGATGCAAATATGATCGACATATGTGGTGAAGAATCTTTTGGAACAGGAAGTGGTCATATTCGTGAAAAGGATGGATTATGGGCAGTATTGGCCTGGTTATCAATTTTAGCTTATAAGAATCCAGATCCAACAAAGCCACTTGTATCTGTAGAAGAAATTACTAGAGAATTTTGGAATACATATGGAAGGAACTACTATACTAGATTTGATTATGAATCAATTGAAACAGAAAAAGCAGATCAATTCTTTAAGCATTTAAATTCATTATTGGAAAATCATCAGAAATTAAGAGAAATCATTCAACCGTATGGTATTGATGTCAAGTTAACTGATAACTTCACATATAACGATCCAGTAGATGGATCTGTTGCTAAGAATCAAGGTTTAAGATTCATATTCCAGGATAACTCGAGAATAGTTTTCCGCCTATCAGGTACAGGGTCAGTGGGAGCAACAATCCGCATTTACATTGAAAAGAGTGTGAGCGATCAAACAAAAGTTAATAGTACAACAAATGAAGTGCTTAGCGATTTAATTGAAATTGTTGAAAAGAAGATTAAACTACAAGAATTAACAGGAAGAGATAGGCCAACTGTTATAACTTAATTATACAGTAATAAACACTGAAATTGGAAAATTATCAGGCCAAAGATTTTTATGAGTGTTTAATTCCTCAATGTAATTATTTAGGAAATATTTTAATGGAGGCTCGAAAAAAAATATTATCTTTCGAGGGTAAAGACGAGCTAATAATATTGTCACAAATTAAGAACTGGAGAAAAACTTTATTAATTACTTTTTATACAAAGATGATGAGGATTTTGAATATAATCTTTTCTTTAATTCTTGTAAATCAATATGTGAATGCAAACAATAGTATGGGAAACTTCAAGCATTTGCAAAGAATCCATCTGATAAAACCGGTTGATAACCAAGCAAAAGTAGTTACCTCTGAAGATATTCAATTCGACCAAAAAAAGGGTCTAATTAAGAAAAAAGTATCTGTTGTGACAAAAAATATCCTTGAAACCAAAACAACTGAGACTTACTATTATTCAGATAAAAGCGAAGGCACTTGGAGCCCTGATGAAAAGAAGAATCTATTTGACACTTTAATTGAAGAGGTTCAAGTGTCACCTTATCTTGACCAAAAGCCAGGAACAAGTGGTCTAAGAAAGAAAACCCGTGTATTTATGGAAGGTAATTATTTGGCCAACTTTATTGAATCTTATTTCCAATCATTCCCACAAGAACATTTTGAAGGTACTACACTTTTAGTAGCCGGTGATGGAAGATTTTTCTTACCAGAAGCCATACAGATTATATCTGAAATCGCTGCAGCCCATAAAGTTAAAAGGATTTGGACTGGTATTAATGGTTTATGCTCAACGCCGGCAGGAAGTGCCATTATAAGAGAAAGAGAGAATGGTGTTGCAATCGGAGGAATTCTTTTAACAGCTTCCCATAATCCGGGTGGTATTGATGAAGACTTTGGGGTTAAATTTAACGGAAAAAATGGAGGTCCAGCTCAAGATTCGGTTACTAATTTAATTTTTGAGATATCAAAGAAGTTAAAATCATACAAGAAAATTACACTTCCAAAGATTGATTTAAGTAGAGTTGGTGTACAGGAATTAATACCTAATCAATTTTCTGTTGAAGTTATAGATACATCTGAAGATTGGTTGAAATTAATGAAGAAAATATTTGATTTTCAAAAGATTCAGAGTTTGCTTAACAGAAAAGATTTCAAGATGGTTTTTGACTCTATGCATGGTGTGGCTGGTCCATACGCTAGGAAGTTATTTGTGCAAGAGTTTAAACTTCCAGAAAATTCAATCTTGCATTTGGAGTCTAAACCAGATTTTGGAGGTCTTCATCCCGATCCGAACCTTACTTATGCGAAGGATCTTGTTGAATTGATGAAGGTTAGAAATCCTGAAAAAGTTGATGAAAATACTCCAGATTTTGGTGCTGCTGGTGATGGTGATTGTGATAGAAATATGATCCTAGGTAAAGGATTCTTCGTTACTCCCTCCGATTCTGTTGCAATAATAACATCCTATGCTAAAGAAGCTATTCCATACTTTTCTAAAGGATTGGTTGGTGTTTCGAGATCTATGCCTACAGGTATGTCACTCAATGCTGTAGCAGAAAAGCTCGGAATTCCATGCTATGAGGTTCCAACTGGATGGAAATATTTTGGTAATTTGATGGATGCAAATATGATCGACATATGTGGTGAAGAGTCTTTTGGAACAGGAAGTGGTCATATTCGTGAAAAGGATGGATTATGGGCAGTATTGGCCTGGTTATCAATTTTAGCTTATAAGAATCCAGATCCAACAAAGCCACTTGTATCTGTAGAAGAAATTACTAGAGAATTTTGGAATACATATGGAAGGAATTACTATACTAGATTTGATTATGAATCAATTGAAACAGAAAAAGCAGATCAATTCTTTAAGCATTTAAATTCATTATTGGAGGATTCTCAGAAGTTAAGAAATTCTCTTCGCTCAAGTGGGTTGAAGGTAAAATTTATGGATAACTTCACATATAATGATCCAGTGGATGGTTCAATTACCAAAAATCAGGGCGTTAGAATTGTATTTAGGGATGATTCAAGAATTGTTTTTCGAATTTCTGGAACAGGATCAGTAGGAGCAACTATTCGAGTATATATGGAAAAGACTGTGAAAAATCCTCAAGAGTTTGAAAAAACGACGCAAGAAGCTCTAAGTCAATTAATTGAGATAGTTGAGAAAAAAATAAAATTAAGAGAGATTACCGGTAGAAGCAAGCCTACTGTAATTACATAAGTCTTTAAATTAAAAAAAAATACTATAGTTAAACAGTTATTCATTCCAGCATCATTAAGCAGATTCTTTTAAATTTATATTATATTTCAAAAGTTCAAGTACAATTCCAATTTTATTATTAATCAATAATATATATTTCCAATCACACTATATTACAATTCGTCTTGGTGTGATTATGCTATTTTTTTTCAACATTTGTCCTAATTTTTTTTAATTGTATGGATTATTTAAATTTGATAACTGGAATTATATAAGCACATTATTTGTGGACTGATTCCGCCTTCATTCTCAAAAGTGTGACAAAGTTTGTTCTTAAAGTTAGATCAAGTGTAATCTAAGTCTTAAATCATATTATGGGATCATTTATTCTAAATGATCCCATAATTTTTCAAGAAAGATAAAATACTAATGTAGTAATTTTGTCATTTAGACCGTATTGATATCGTTTTGTATTATTTGATCATTAAGCTTTTACGATTTTTTTGTCTTCTTTCTCTTTCCCTTGAATTATTTTCCTAACCCATTTTTATATTCTTTTTGCACTATGATGAACAACTAAATGCTGCTTTGGCGTCAACTCGTCACCTTTTTTTTAATTATAGCTTTAGTTCCATATCTATAGAATGCATAAATGAAAAATTAGGGGAAGTCTCGTACACTGCTACTTTTTTAAAAAAAAATTGTAGAAATGGGATTTCTTTTGTAGTGTAATACCGCTGGATATTGGATCTACAAAGAAATATTAAGAAAAACAATAGTTATTATTGTATTTTAACATAAAATAATTAATCTAATAAACCTGTAAAAACAAGAACAAGAAAAAGAAGGAAAATAAATTTTAACCGATTCAATTTATTAGTTTATTAATCATAAGGCCCGCCTACAACATTACCGGCCCGCCCAACGCCATGTTAACGACAATGTTAGGCGGGAACCCCTGAGACAATTTTAATTAAAATATTTAAGTACCGGTATAGAGGTTAATTAAATAACAGATAATAGATAACAGATAAAATTTTTCTTTTTTTTAATTTAAGGAATTAAAAACTTTTAAATCGAAGCCCCGGCAGATAAAGGAAGCATAGTTTAAAGTAATAGTATTACTTAAATAAATTTATTAAAAGAAAAAAAGACATAAAGTTAATGTTTTTTAATAAATAATGAAAATAATAGTCAAAACCCGGGAATATAATTTAGGAAAAAAAAATTAAATAAGCAAAAATATAAGGAGGAATAAACAAGATAATTGACAAGAAATCATCATCTTTGATACAAATCAAGTTGTTCAGATTTTTTTTCAACAACATAATTTGATATCTATATTTATTGATATATACTAATATATGTACATATATTTATATCACTAGAGAGCCTTGCGTAGTTATCAAAGAAGATTATAATTTGGCTACCGTAATTTGAATATTGTTTAAATTTCAAAGATAATATTTAACATATAGGAAATTTCATGTAACTATACAAATAATTTGGGGATTTCTATGAGAAAAAATGAATAATATGAAGTTTTTGTTTTATTTCGGATTTTTGGTCTATGTTATTGGATCGTCTGTGAGTGCTGAGAACACTGCTCTTCCTCTTCAAGCGAATAAAATATGTGAGCATTGCATTGTAAAGGGTGGACAAACTGTTGAAACGCAGGTTAAAGGAGCTTATTTGGTTTTGGAGAAGGAAACTACCATCTCTCAGGCTCCAGATAGACAAACTAAACCATTTGAATCCATACCTATGCCACCAAAGATAGGAACTGATGATACTGAAGACATGGTTGATGTTAAGGAACTAAGTCCTACTGTTGGTGAGGTTCCAAACGTTACTCCAGAACCTAGATACATCCCAGCTGTCAAAGTATATGAGTCTCAGCTCGAGGAGTTATCATTTCCTGAAGATGTTGACTCAGAGACGCAGTCAGAAGAAGTTGACGAGGATACCGAAGATGAGCTTATTTTGACTCGTTTGCATCTTGGAGGAAAAGTAGATTTGGTTTCAAAGAGAGATAAAGAAGGTAAGATTGAGATTCAGAATATTGGCAACCTCGATTTGTCTTGTACTAAAGTCGAAGAAGAGACCACGAAAAAGACCAAATCAAAGCTTAGAGGCAAGAAATCTTTAGAATCTGAGACTGGGTGTGAGTGCAATGGCTCTCAAAGTGCCCATTTCTTGACATATGATTTGCTTAGGTTGCAGTCTCTTAGAGAAGAGCCCATTGGCGGTGAAAGCACTACTGAGAAACCATCTACAAAGGATGAAGAGTCTGAGCAGAATGGCGACAATGGTCATGCTACTAGGAAGTTGGCTCTTGATTCAGAATGTGGTAAGTGCGAGTTATGCACAGAAGAGAGAAAATGTTTCTATCACAACGGAAAGAACGCCTCTGATGAGTCTGTTGGGTTCTCATCTACTACCACCACCTCCTCCACCACCTCCTCCACTTCCTCCACTTCCTCCACTTCCTCCACTTCCTCCACTTCCTCCACTACCTCCACTACCTCCACTACTACTACTACTACTACCACCACCGCCTTCCCACCCTCAATGTCGGACGAGGAAAAATCCCCATTTGTGAGTGATGATATATCTAATGAAGAAGTCCCATTTCAGGATGACTTGAAAAAGACTCCATCTGACAAGACTAGTAAGGATATTGATATGAATGTTTTATTAGACAATATGAATGATTTGGTTAGGATTGTTAAGGAAGGAAAGGAAGAGCATGTTAAAACTCAGAAAGAGCTTCGTAAAGATAGGGAGTTATTAACCAAGGTTATTTTAGATCTCAGGGACTCTAAGGACTTGACACAATTATATATACAACTTGCCAAGCTTGAGATGGAAATTAGCCTGGTTAGACAAAACATTGGGCAATTGAATAGAGATTTGGAAAAGGCCAAGTCCTCGAGTAACTTATTGACTCAATATGAGAATAAGAACAATGCAGAATTAGAAATAATTAGAGAGAAGGCCATGAAGAACAAAATCCACTCTCCCAAACTTGTTAGAATTATTTCCAGGCTTGAAAAGAGAAAGAGCACTACACATGGTATCCAGATGGATGTTAATAGGAGGATTCAGAATTTATTACAAGCTATTTCAAATGAAGAAACCCGTGTTTCTGAATTATTGGAGCAAAAGAAAAAGGTTGAAGCTATAATAAAGAAAATATCTAGTGAAGAAAGATTATCCTTTGATGAGGTTGACAAGAAAGAATAACTAATGGCTCTCAAGGCTTAGTTCTCGTTAATTTAATATATAGACGTTTCTATCATGAAAGATAAGCCATCTCGAAATGCTCTTTTTATCTAGCACTCTTTCCTTATTCTTATTTAGTTACACAGGAAAGAGAAGTGACTTCATATTTTCCAGGGTTTCCAAAAAATGATATTATTGCCACATCTACCTCATCCCCTTATCTTGCTCCAGTTCTCTAAAGAGTCGGGCTTCTGACTAATATATTATTATGGTTATACGCGCTACTACTACTACTACCACTACCACTACTACTACTACTACTACTACTACTACTACTACTACTACTACCGCCACTACCACGACTACTATCACCACCACTACTACTACTACTACTACTGCCGCAAGTGCTGCCCTACAGAGGTGAAAAGGAGCTTATATTTTTTTATTCAAACATGTTTACAAGAGTTTTCCAGCTCTTTTTGTGTATGGCGATTTTTACTACTCGAGGAAGAAGTGTGTGGTCCATTTCACTATGTGATAAAAGCTAGTAGTATCATCACCTTACCCATGCTATAAGGAAAGATAGAAAGGAGCTCAATAGAAAGGAATTGGCAAAGGGGAGGAGAAGTTATGAGGGAAATGAGAGAAAACTAAGGAGAAGAAAAAGAGGGAAAACCTGATAGAAATGGAATATAATAATATTAATAGTTTGGAAAGTCGCCGTACGAAATCGTCGTTGATGGCTTTTATTTACTTTTTAAATTCTACCGAGAATCTTCATTATTTAGTCCATTTTAATTATTACATTTTAAAAACTGCATTTGTGTACTGTTTTCACATCGGTATGTGGGAAAATGAAAGAATGTTGCCGCCCAAGTGCGTCTTTGAGCGTTACTGCATGTTTGTTTTAGTTCTTTTTCATATACTTGTATTTTAAAAATAATGGTAAATTAAAAACTGGCTTTGCTAGACTATTACCTTTAGAAACAATCTGAATAGGGAAGGACAAATTTGACAAACTATTTCAAAGAAAGAAAATAGTTGCGTTAGACTAGAAAAATCAGGATAAAGCCTAGTTATTTTTTAGTAAAAAAAATATATTAATTTAATTTATACTACTGACGCGCGTACCGGCGCATGGTCCATTTGCATGAAATATTTAAGCAGCCCGCACTCAATCATTTCTTTATACGCTCGCTAATTATGTAAGAAAGAGGGGGTGATGGGTGTGTGGCGCGCGCGCTCATCGGTGTGGGAAACTTTTTATGATTTAATTTGTCCAAAGAGTCAAGTAAAGTGAGATTATTAACATAAAGCGTCATTCAGCTTTTTTTTCTCCCTCTCAACGTTTAGTTGAATTTCCGTGACCGGGTCGGCCGTTACCTCCTCATCCCCCCTTTCCTCCCCGACTAGAATGCCCTAGACTAGGATGTCTTCTTCGACTAGAATTTCCTCTTCGACCAGAATATCCTCTTCTACTAGAATTTTCTCCAGTTTTTCCAGAACTGTTTCCTTTTCCACGGCTGGAATGCCCGCCTCCTTCTGTGACATCTCGTGTTCTTATAATTGTTCCTCCAGAATTTTCTCCAGTGCCAAGAGCGCCTTTAATATCAAGTTTTGAAAACAGATGATCAAACAAGGTAATGTTTGAAGAATTATCGTGACGAGATTTCAAGAATTCCCTAGCATCAAAGTCAATTTTCTCAGCTGATCTAAGAAGTCTTCCTCTGAGAGGAGCTCCAGGATCATGATCATCATGTAACTTATTCCTGTCACTCTTACTAGATCTAGATGTTTTTGTTGTTGTTTCTGCTGCTACTGCAGTCTTTTTCTTGGGCTTTAAATCTTTTTCATCTTTTGATGATAAATTAAACTTTTCCAGAGAAACCAAATTCTGTTTCTTATATTTTTGAATGTCCTTAATAAACTCATTATAAGCTTTAACACTACTTTCCAAACTCCTGGTATCATTCTCAGACTCGTCTCTACTTGTACTCCCAATAGAAGAAAAAGTTGAACAAGGAACAGATTTTAACTTGGTTTGACTCTCTTTGTTTTGTAGATAACTTTGCTGTGCATCTTTAACCTGCTCATTTAGCTGCTTCCTTTCGGACTCCTTATTAGCAAACGGGATAAACTTTGGAGGCTTTTTTGTCAGATTTTTTGATCCAGAAAACCCTTTAGATCCTGATCCACTTAATATATTATTCAATTTCCAGGATTCCACCAAGGATTCCACATTCCCTCCCAAATACCTTACATTGCTGTTTTTTAATAATAATATTGAATTCTGCACTTGCAACGTATTTAATCCTCCTTGTTGTACGTTCAATAATAACTTCGTACCTGGATATAATACTTTATTGTCCACATAATTTATACTATTTAATCTCTCATATTCTAAAGCATTAATTATCACTGTCTCATTCTTTTGGGCACCTAACTGTTCTGAAGACGATACCTTCGCTCTACCTGTTGTTAATGTAAAATATAACATTCTTTTTTTAAGCCTTCCTTGACTTGCAAATCCTTTTTTTCCTTTCCCTTTTTCCACATCTAATCCAACTTCCTCTTGTTTCTTATTCCCCCCTTTACTATTACCACAGTAATCCTCTTTATTACCTAAATCATCATAGTTATAATCATCATTGTAGTCTGCTAAGTCATCCCAATCTTCATCTTTAAGATCATTATCCAAATCAATATCATCAAAACCCGCAACTGAAGACTTTTTTGATCTCAAACAATCATGTGATCTTACTACCATTACTAATAAATTATTCAAATCTGTAACTAATTTTCCATCTTTAAATTTAATTGATTCCCCTACAAAATAATGTCTTAAATCACAATCCAATATAAACTTATCCAGATCCTTTTTCCATTCTTCGTTGCCTGTACCACTTTTATTACAAAGAGCATTCTTTCCAGCCTTCCCTCCCTTTTTCTCTAATTCATCCAATACCTCTTGCCTCTTTTCCTCTATTATAGATAATATTCCATACTTTTCCCTCAAATAATCTTCCACTTGAATTAGATTCATTTTTTACCACCACTCCAAAGTAAATACTATTATTACTTTTTGGATTTCTCAAGTCTATCAGAGAAGCTAATTCAAATTAACTTGTTCAAAATGAAAACCTTAATATTAATATAACCAATTTTCTATTTTTAACCAACACAAAAATTTTTAAAAAAAAATTGCTAGAAATTTACATTTTATTTTCGTGATCCAAAAGCACCGGTATAGGAAAAAAATTCAAAGGTATTGGTGTGGGGGGCCAAACATCATGAGGAAAGGGAGGGGAAGAGGAGGATGAAGAAATAGAAGGAAAAAAACAATTAAAACTCAAAAATTAAACAAGCTAGAATTTAGAAAAAAAATAATACCAGACGACGAGGAGAGCAGAAATAACCTCTCCCTCTTTTAGCCTTATTGCCATAAGTAATAAATAATCCAAGGTTGATTTTCCTGCATAGATTTTAACTCACTATATAGATACTCTGAAACCCTTTGGTGATTTAAATTGTTACTATCTTCTGTCCCGTTGGAAGATCTCCTAACTATACTGTTCATTTTTTTTGATACTCTTAGTTTGTTGCTGTAATAGGTGTTTTCAGTATTAGCGAATACTGGGGATATTCTACCAAACCCAAGCAAACTTGGGCCACTCACGCTCCCAACCCTATTAATTGTCCTCCTTAGAATCCTGTCGTCCATCCAAGTCTCACTCCTTTTATGTTTAACCATATGTGACAGAAACAATGATGACTTAAAGTATCCCAATACAAAAAACTTTCTTGTACAAGTAATATCATCTAAAGTAAATGCATTTGACTTTGAATGATTGTATTTGACTGTACATCCCAAAGTTGGACTTTTCTCCTTCTCAAAATGGTCAAAGCAACTTTTAAAAATCTTAAAAGCTTTTTCCTCTAATACAGAGTTACTTATCCTACCTTGAAATATAATCAAATCCAATATCTCCCAAACTATAGAACAATTCCTAATTTGGCCTTTGTTATCCTGGTTATGCCAGTCCTCTCCCTTTGTTGTCGCCTCTATCAAGCTTCTCAACAACTTAATATCCTCAAAATCTATCAAAGTCTCAATGTAATCCAAGATTTCAATAACCAGTGATACTAAATAACCTCTAGTAGTGCTTAAACTGGAGATTCTCCCAACTTCTGAAGATTCCTCTTCTCTTATACAAAGCTCCACCACCATTTCCCAAATATACCCTTTCATTATCTTAATAATCTCAAAGTTTATCATTCTTAATCTTGAACCAATAATATTTGGTACCTGCTTATTATCTATCCCTCTTAATAATTTAATTGGATTTATTAATATCCCTCCTCTTGATTCTGAATTCATTACTTGATTGTTTAAATTAAAAATTCTAGCCCCCAAATCATTCATCCATTTTGTTGATATTACTCCAAATAAACTTTTCTTTTCTCTTTCTTCTTTCTTCCTATTCTTATTCTTTTTCTTCTCTAATCTTTTTTGATCCTTTTCCTTTCCCCTTTCCGCCTTTACAATAGTATTTATCACAAGCATTAATCCAGAAGCCAGTCCAGAATAGAGATTAAAATTCTCTAAATTAGATAAAGAGTCATCGGTAAGTATAAATTCCAAATTCTGAAGAGACATTGACAAATTAAATAGTAATTCATGTATTAATTCATCTGATAATGAAATCTTGTCTACTCGGTACTTGTTTTCACTCCAGATATTAAATGTATTATTCATTTTCTCACTTTCTCTAAAGTATCCCATTCTTCTTGATAACTTTGTATCCATTGACAAAGGTGTTAACTCTATATTAATTTTTTCAAAATTGAAATGATCAAATACTTGACTTAGATCTAAAAGTCCTTCAAATATATCTAACAAAAACTCACATGTTGAATTTATCAACTGTGGCCTGCCCCTATTCCTCCCTCTACTTACCAGCTTCCTTCCATCTCCCAAGTCCTCATCCAACCCAAGGTTTTGACACAATCTCAACAATATATCCTCCAATTTTATTTCGGTAGCTATAATTAATAATTGGTGATCTTGATCTTGATAGTATAATATTGCAATTATCAACTTTAACAAGTGAAATACCGAAGGATGATAAACTAAACCTACCAAATTTAATACAAACCTCCCATTTCTTGTTGATAATATATACTTCCAAGTCCATTCCAAGTCGTAAATCATCAAAGAATAAACCAATTTAGAAAAGTTGGCAATCCCGACCAGATTAGACTCAAATTCAAATTCTTCCTCATACTCATGATTTTCATCCAATATAAATGCTATTAAGACGGATATTGGCATTGCATATATCCTATCCAATCGGCTATCTTCTACTGCAATATTATCTTCAAGATTAAACTGCTTGTTTGATATTGAATATGTACCATCATTGCTACGACTATTTGAACCTGATACCAAATTTAACTCAATATTTAAATTTGATTTTAAGCTGAAATTAGATTCGAATTCCGAGCTCCTTTCTGAATCTATATCTAACACAGAGTCTGAATCTGATTCTGAATCTAGATTAAAATCCAACTCAGAATCCTTGGCTGAATCTGAATTAGTATTTGCATTAAAATTTATCCCAAAGGTGTAACCACTTATTAACACATCCAAGAACACACTCGTACAAAGCAGCTCCGTTGCCAATCTACTATACTTGAATCGCTCTTCTGCCCCTTCTGATGGATATAGTGAAATCTCCAATAATCCCATAACACTCACTGGATCCATAGCTATTTCCATCAATTCATCATTATTTATTAAATCCAAACTATCCAAAAACTTAAATTTAAAACCTTCAGAATCACCTCCTCCTGTACCAACCAACTTCCTATCATTCATCTTGAATACTATTACAATCAATTATCTCTTTTCCACAGTTAATAATATCCATCAACTCTCCAACTACTTCCGAAGTTAGATATTTCTGAAAAAAACTCTGGTTTTAAATCCTAAATCTTAATTTATCACTTTATTCAAAACACTCTCGCTATTTTATCATTTTTTATTCTCATTTTCTCTTGAAACGTTAAAAAAAAATTTAATCGGTACCTTAATTTTTTTACCCTGTGCCGGTGTTTAGGTACCGAATTTTTTTACTCATAATTTTTAATTTTTTTCAAGGAAGAAAATACAAATTTTATACAAATTAAACTAAAAAATATTTACATACAAAAACATCAAACTAAGAAATCATTTTTCCTAATTCTTTTTTATTCTCCAAGCATTATATCAAAAGATATTTTTTTTAATTAAGACCCTCCTCTGTAATACATAAAATTCTCCACTTAATATAAATACATACTAACCACCTTATAAATTAATTCCAACTGAATCCAAGTCAAGGCACTGTTTTCTTTCCTCAAATCCTATGTTCATCCCGTCAATGTTCCAAATGAATCTCATAAATATTGAAATACTGACTCATCATGTACCTTCTGTAAATCAGTCACCTTATATTTTTTATTATTTTCATATATTGTAACAGATGCTCTAACTGCCGCATGTTCAATTGATAACTCATTTACTCCCCTAATTATTCTACAGAACCCTTTCTCACCCCAACGCTTACCCCAACTATTTTGAACAATCCAATAAGGTACCCTTTCATTACCATAAGTCTCCCACCCCCATCCAGTTATTACCATTGCATGATCAACTTTGTACCAAGGAATACTTGACCAAGGATATTGCCGTGTAATAGGATCATAAAAACCCTTAAATACTCCCGAATTATATAATGAAAACTCCAATGTTGGTTCCAAACTAACTGCAATAGGGCCTTCATTCCATAAAGATTCCATAATATCCCGGGGAGTGGTTCTTCCATAAACGTTGTTGACATAACTATACTCCCTTACCTTAATTATCTTTGAACACGAATTTGGAATGTTCTTTGTAATAGGAATCCCTTTCCTACATTGAGTATTTGCTGCACCCATCTGACCACCTAAATCCCAACACAACTGTTGAATAACATTAAACTTTTTAGTAGGAATACTATATTTTTCATTGTTAAAATGTTCCAAATGTTCATTATCTGATGAATTTTCATCATCAGAGCCCTCATAATAATCGTGTAGATTTGATATATGTTCTACATTACTAGCACCATCCAAATGCTCTTCCATATCATCTTTATAATCCTCTCGGTACTTTTGAGCTTGACCATTTTCATAATATTTGTCCTGCTGCTGGCCATTCTCTTGATCATATTCCTCTTGTTGCCTAACTTCTTCAATTTGAGACCCTTGATTTTCAAACTCCTTTCCTCCTTTTGTTTGTAAAAAGCTATGGCCATCATCCGCAATTCCTACTTCATCTGGTGTGTGCACAGGAGTTGGATATATCTTCTTCAAACCAAGATGTTCGGCATAATCATGTATACAATCTTGCGTTCTAATACCAATTTCTTGAGCAAATCTAAAAGCAAGAGTAATTAATCCGCCACCACATCCCTGATTGTAAACATTACATTCTGACATCTGTATTGATGATGCATACACTTTTCTTACTATGTCAGGGTCGCTTGAATACTTAATCCATAAACGAGATGTAATTATTGTAGCTGCTGTTACCGCAAAGCAATCTCCACAGTCTCCCTGATTAAAAACTTCTGGAACTAATTTAACCTTCTTTCCTAATCTTCCATAAACATGCTCAGGATTTGACCAATCAAATGACCTAATTCTCATCCAAATTGGCTCATCGCTACTATTCTTTTTAGAACCAGAAATCTGCTCTTCTTCTCTGACACTTGATATTTCTGTAATATACTCTTCATTAGACTTTTTTCTTTGAACAAAATGTGGCGAAATTTTCAATGCTTTTCTTACTTTTGGTAGTGTATCCAAATTCTGACTATTTTCTATTTCAAATTTATTACTCCTATTCCACAGTTTATTCCTATTCTCAAATCCTGAATACTTTGCTGATACCTCATTTAAATACTCAGCAATTGTTGGATTTTGTGCATTAACGGGATGATCTGGAGGTAATCCCAAAGGTGATGATCTCCATCTTGGAAGTTTTAAAGTCCATTCTGTTCTATCTGTCGTTTTACCGTCCCCATCAAATATCCTCATTCCATACCAACAACCTCTTCTCAACTTTAAATCTTCGCTCATGACTAACCAAGGGTGATTATCATACTTACCTCTCTCTTCAAGTGATAATATTCTATTTTCTTCTTTATTATCTTGATTGGAAATCACACTTTCAGGATATGAATCCCACCAACCTAGAAGAGTTGTGTGGCAGTAACAATATGATGCATTAATATCTTCGTATTCATTAATGTACTTAAAGAACGCTGTATATCTATATGACTTTGTCCAGAATGTAAAAGCTTGATCTAATATTACTGTCCAGTTACCCACTGTACCAACTTTTTCAAAATTATTAAACTTTTTTGTATCAACACCATCCAAATTCTGAGTTGAGATAACCTTTAATTCACTATCTTCAAATTTTACATCAAATGTAAATGAAAGTTTAAAATTATCGTTAATCAATCCCCTTTCTGTTGGTGTTAACAAATTATGCGCAAAATCTCTATCTGGAGATGGAAATCCACATGTTGGATCCTCAAATTTTTGATCCAAAGGACATGGCTTATAAGTTCCCACATGAATTCTCCATGTGCCAACCACATCACCATGAATACAATTTGGTGGCAAGTCGCTTGATATTTCTCTAATTAGGGTTGAAAATAACCAACAAATTAAAGCCCATTTTCTTTGCCAAATGGTATTAAAACTCGACTTAATCCCTCCCATCAAAACCCTTAAGCTCCTTTTAAATCTTGAGTTTAGCTTATTGTTGTTTTAATTGAACCTCCTGCCTTAATATTTCCTATTAAGTTCCGTGCTTTGATTTATTCGTAATGTGCCTTGTTTTATATAAATTACAAAACCCGATTCTAAGAATGCTCTGCCAAAGGCAAACTTCCAACCCTGTTCTATAACTCTTTTATCTTGAATTATTATTACTTGTACGTTTCTGTTTTTTAGTGTTTTTTTTTACTGCCATTATCTTATTTATTAATTTAAATATTTTTGCGGCAGATGTCTCTACATTTATTATTAATTTTTTCTTTCTACTCAAAATTTAACTATTTGTAATCAATTAAACAAATATTCCGATATACTTCAAAGTATCTCAAAATTCAAAAACTTCCAATCTACCCTCCTCTTTTGCCTACTTGAAATCCGATATGCTAATAAGGATTGTCTTTAAACTACTCTCTTCCCTTTATATTTGTGTCCATTTACTTACTATTTCATAATATAGTCCAATTATTACTTGTTCTCTTCTCAAAATACTTCCTTATATTTCCCTCTTCACTCTACATTCTTCTATTTTATTCAATTTTCCTCGGGAAATATTTATTTAAAAAATTAACGCCTTTTTTCACTTTTATTCAACTTCAATTAAAATTTTATATTTTAAAAAACCTATGTGGATAATTTTCATTTAAAAACACGTAATCTGATTGTTTGCATGCAATAAAAATTTGAAAGTTATGTGGCTTGTAACGCCGGTGTGAGATTTGTGCATGCACTGCATGCTGGTCAGAAAAGTGTAGAAGGGAAAAGAGTCTTAAAACAGTCGAAAATCAACGAGGTAGGAAAGAAAAGTAAAAAACTTTTTAAATATTTTAATTTTTCAAAAATTAAAAGAACTAAACTTCCCTATATATTCTACAACCATCCTCCCTCCACTAGTTTAGATCCTAGAGTGAATGTGTATTTCCTATTGTGATAACCTCAATAAGCCTTATAATTTTGGGAAACTTATACTAGAAATTTCTTTTAAAAACTCCAAAGAATTTAAGTAACAGCTATTCTATTTCCAGTTGCATAAGCTCGGACTCTTGAATCACTTTTCAAAGTTCGGACTGATCTCTGTTTTGTTCAGAGCTTGGAATACCGCTAGAGTTGTTCAAAGAGGCTGATGAGGAGTCAGAGTCTATGCTGGAATTAGCACTCATAGGGGGAATGAATTCGGAATCTGCTGTCCCGTTACTCGACGAAGCTGTGGAATTGAATTGATTGGAGGTAGAGTTACTGTTAGATTGGGTTTCATTGTCCTGTTTTTTTGGCTTTGACTTAATCTTAGGTCTGGGTTTGGGAATGTTTCGAACTCTCTGGACATTAGAAACTACGCTATCTAGCCTCTTAAGAGTCTCTGATCTGAGCAAAACTGGAGAGTCTGTTGGCTTTAACTCAGATTGTTTTGATTTAGTATCATTGTACCAAGCCTGGAACTCATCCAACATACTCTTTACCTCAGCAAAGGTCGAATTTTGGACCCATGTGTGGGTAAATTGTATCGCCTCAAATGTCTGAATTGTGAAATTCAGCTTCTTATCAACATTAGTAATCAATTCGCTCCTGTGCTTAAACTCTTCTGCCTTAACGTGAACCGAATCTGTCTTGTTGGAAACCTTCTTAATCTTATCCTCTACAAGCTCCAAGGTGATATCATCACCAATCTCATATAACCAGTCTTCAGTCTCTGATAGAAGCTTTGTAATTTCCTCTCTCTCTTCCTCCAGAGTTACCTTCTGATAAATATCGTCATACAGCTTATTTCTGTTGTCATAGATAAGTGCCTCCAATGAGTTCTTTGAGTACATTAATTGCCTATGCTTAGCATCCAGCTTGTTCAGCTCATTAATATGATGGCTAATCGACTGCTTAATCTCCTTAGTAAGAGGTAAAGGACAGTCAAGAGGCTCCTCTAAAAACTTAAGCATGAATGGCTGAGATCTTGTTATCACTTTGTCCTCGTAAACTGTCCTAGTAGAGTTTTTCTTATCGCCATTTGAAACAGATCCACTATCCGTCGAATTTGTTGTGCTGTTTGAACTAGCAACAGAATCCCCTTCCTCAGGCTTTGTTGAGTTCACTGGCACTGTGACTGGAACTTTAATTGTCCGGTTTACCATCTTCCACCCATAAGCACTCTCCAGACTCAAAATTCCATAAGTGTCCACTTTTATTTGAAGAGTAACATTCAACAACGAAGATTCCCCAAGAGCACCACCCTCCTGAGCCCCAGAAATAAATTCTGGAATTCCTGAAATGTTGAATCTGGAAATCGGTCTGCCATTCTCAGTTAAAATTACAGTAAAGTCCTCGCCTGACTTGAGCTCAATATGGTGTGCTCCATGGTAGTGAGATGTACTATTAATAACCGGAATCTCCCGATCGCCAAAACTTATAGAATAATTATTGGAGGAGTGCTCACTGTAAAATATGTTCTTTGTCCTGAAAGTAGCTGACTGGTTTGCTGCGACGAAAGCCGCTCCAAAAGCCATTGCCTCGTCCCCATTCAACCTCTGGCTAACATTCTTCCCAAATGACCCAAAGTGTTGATCCAACAATGCTCTCACACCAGGAACTCTGATACCACCTCCCAAAATCTCCACATCAGTAATATCCTGCATAGTCCTGTTTGCTACTCTCAGACTCTCATTAATCGGTTCCAAAGCCTTAGACAGTATCTTCTCCTGAATTGATCGATCAAACTCCTCCCTAGAAATTGATTGAGAAATATCTACATCTTTATAAAGGGACTCCACAAAAAAGTCCGCCTGCTTCAACGTTGAAAGCAATAACTTTGTCCTCACACTCTGTTTAGCAATCTTTTGCAACACCCTTGAATTGTCCAACGGCACACCCGCCAGCGGGCTTTTTTCTGGGGCTGTCCTTATCCTATTCATAATTAAGTCGGATATTGCTTGGTCTGCAAGATAGCCACCTGAGTTGTAGTTTGTGGAACAACCTAATACATTGATTTTGTGAGTCTGAACAGTCCTTCCCATATGTGTGGCGTTCACTGGGTGGAAGTCTACAACACACGATGAGGTGTGTTTGGCTCCCATGTCATAGTAGAGAAAGGTTGAATTCTCATTGTTTTTTAAATCCGTTGATTGATGCACTGCGGCTGCTCCAAGAGAGTTTACCAGTCCAAATAGATTCAGCCCCGCAATCTCTGCTGAGTCTACCAAACTCTTTCTTTGTCTTTGGGTGAAAGTTGGGGGAATGGCAATAACAGCCCCGACTGTCTCGCTACCGAAAATCGGTCCCGGGTTCAAGTTCAATGAGAGGCCACCCTTCTTGCTTTGGCTATCCTTGGTGGAAGAGCCCTCAACCATGCGTCTCAAGAAGTCCAAATAATGCCCAGTAAGCTCCTCAGGAACCATTCCATGACCATCAATTCTAACAACCAATCCATTCTGAACCTTGTTCTGCTCTATAACATAGGGGAATAGGTCTCCACGTAGACCATTAGGAAGAGTCACTTTACCATTATGTTCTCCTGTAGACTTCGTCTCACCAATATCATTTCCACACATCCCCAGAAAGCTTGGAATGTGTAGCAAAGTACGAACTGGGTTCCTGACCATGCTTCCAAGGGCATCCTCACCAAATAGACGCACTATAGATGGAGATGAAGAGCTGAATGATACAGCTGTCGCTGTCTTTCGTTGGCTGTGAGAGTTCAAAACAATTTCGATCCCTCTTCCTGGACGAATTGACGCCACTTTTGAATTATCGTTTCCAATATCAATTCCAATCAATGAGCTTCTGGCTAAGCTTATCAAGGCTGAGCTTGAAACCAGCCAAAGTAAAAAGTAGCTTAAAAATCGCATCGGTATAGGCTTCATTTTCTAATTTGGGCTTGGACTTCTTCCGTATTAAAAAAAAAATCAAATTACTTTATTTGTGCTCTATTGCGTTGCTAGGCCTTTATTCTTACCGTCCAGACTCCCTGAACTCGAAATCAAAGCTTAAAATGTAATTCCAGTCTTTGTGAGAACTATATTTAAACTCTCCGTTCAAGTAATCAATTATAAGAGATCTTTCTTAGGAAATCCGTCTTCCTATATTTGTCAGACTAAGGGAAATAAAAATAGAGGATTTTCCAGACTCCTCTACTTTCTCCAAAATATCTACTTATTCTCAAGTTTTAAGCTTAATTTTGGCTTTTTGGTGTACCGGGTAGGTTTTGGCCCCCCTCCAAATTTTAAAGTGCCCCCCTGGCGGAAATGTAAGGGCTAAAAAGGATACGACACGTATACACCGGCATATGCAAAAAAAAGATTAAAAGCAAGCAAAAGGCTGAAAATTTGAGCTTCCCCTCATATTTTAAGGAACAAGCAAGGAGGTATTTGTACTAATTTTCAACCTAACGGCTATTGAAGCAGGAATCTTGTCAAAAATCTACAAAAAAGCTATACTCCAAACATATAGGAGTTTAATCAGAGAGAATATCATTGATCTGGATCTACCTTTATTTGCATAAAATATTCATTGGGAATTGAGGAGTCTCCTGTATATATAGTGAGACTTTAAGGGCAGAATTATTATGTACTTCATGTGGAAAAGAAGTTGAGTTACACTAAGTTAAGGCTATATTATAGTGTATATATGATATATATGATATATATATATTATATATATATGGAAAGGTGGTCAATCTATGAAAGAAAAGACACCAGGAGAAGCAAAGCGAGGTGATATTGAAACCAAGTCACACTCGGGATTGGTTTCCTCGTTCCATGCAGATGCTCCCACTTTCCAGCCACGAAGTGGCTTCGTGGTAGGAATGGGAGCAGGAGCTGGGGCAGGAACAAGCACAGGTGGAACTTCAGGCTCAGCAGGGGAAATGGGATCTGGATTAACAGCCTCAGCACAACCTTTTATTCCATCAGCAATAAGGCATAATACAAGCAATACTATTGATCATAATGAGCATGGAGGCTTTCAGATCTCCTCCGCTGGTTATTCTAGCTCCCAGCTGGGAGCCCATTCAGCAGGTGGATCCAAGCAGAATGTGGTCTTTAGTGGTTCAGGAAGCCTATTAGGAGGGAATACTCAGGAATCTGGAGGGTTTGGAGGAATGGACCTTCTGGGTAGTGCTTCCGTCTCGGACGGAGCTATAGGTGTCATTAATGGTCTCCCCGGATCAGAGTACGAAGGATTATTACTTGGAGGGACGACTTCTGGACAAAAGTCCAGCTCAAGCTTGCAGGAGGAATCACAAGCCTCTTTGGGAGGAGGAGGCATTCATGCTGTTCAATACACCTCTGGGACTGGTTCCGGGGCAGGAAACTCAGGTCCTGGTGGTTTCCAGAGCCATGGCATGAATGGAATCGATTCCACAAATTACTATGGAGATTCAGGTAACCACATAGTGGGCCAAAGTCACTCCGTAACAGCTGGATCGGGACCAGGAACTGTATCTGGAGGGGCAGTAGGATTAGGATTGGGTTTGGGAGTCGGGGTTGGAGGATCGGCCCCTTCTGCAGGAATCGGCCAGCACCACCATCCGCACCCTAATGTACTGGATCTTTCAGAATATTGTAGAAGGGTTAGAGGCTGGAATCTGCCATTCCTTAGAACAGTCCCACAGATGAATGCAATCACTCAAATAAGACATGAGCTTCAGCTTCAGAACATTTCCCTTTTATTAACTCAAAACGATATTATCTCAGCTGGTCAAAGTCACAGTGGGAACTCTGGAGAAGGAGGAGGCACTGGAGGTAATGGGAGCGGATCTGGAGGAATCGGACAACACTACGTACCTCCCATTGTACAAAGGATTTTCTACGGTCTTTGTCTGCTAGACGACTCGAATGTTGCCTCGACTACTAGGTTTTGTGGCTACCAGACTTACGCTTACAAGGCAATTAACGTGGAGGACTACTCTGCATACTGCTTAAGAAGAATAGATGGATTTCCCTTATCCGAGTTTGAAGCTGTGAGACCTCTTTTGGAGAGATGGCAGAAGCTTGCACAACATCCGTGCGTAGTATCATATAGACAAAGCTTTGCATCTTTGGATTTTTCCCAGAGTTCGCTGGTAGCAGTATATGATTACATCCCTAATGCAAGCACAATGGAATCGGTTCATTTTAAGGAGCCTATTGGAGAGCCCTTACTGTGGAATTACATTATTCAGATTGTCCTTGCTTTGGTTCATATCCACAGCTCCCAGCTTGCAGCCAGAGTAATAGATCCAACAAAACTCTTAATTTCATATAGAGGCAGACTGCGTCTGAACTGCGTCGGAATCTTGGACCTAACAAGGGTAGATGAGTCTAAAACTATCTTAGACTACCAGAAACAAGATCTGGTTGCACTTGGATACATTATCCTCGCATTGTGCTGTGGTTCCCTGACGATTATTAATGACCTAAACCATGCAGTTGAGCAAATTTTCCTGAAATCATCTCTGTATTCAAATGACCTCAAGAAGCTGGTACTTATTCTTCTCTCAAAGCCTGCTTTAAACAAGAATAACCTGGATGTTTTCATTCTAGCCAATATGCTAGCAGCCAGAATGATTCCTCAAATCGAGCACAGCCTGAAACTCACAGACGCTCTGGAGAACGAATTCAGGAAGGAAATTGACAACGGAAGACTTTTTAGACTTCTCACCAAAATCAATACAATTGCGGACAGAACACAACTTAATGCTATCCATAAGTGGAACGAAACTGGAGACAGATATATTTGCAAACTTTTTAGAGAGTACTTATTCCAACAGACCGACAGCCAAGGAAGGCCCGTAATTGATATGGGCCATATTCTTGACTCTCTTGCCAAAGTTGATGTTGGGACCAGTGAAACCATAACTCTCATGTCCAGCGATGGATCATCCATCCTACTTGTCTCCTTTGCTGAGATCAAACACTCGATTGAAAAATCTTTCTGCGAAATCATCGCAGCTACCACCACAAGCTCCAACTTCCACGACTTATAAGACTGTCCCTAATTACTTAATCTAGACTTATATAGAAAATTAACAGAAAGGAAACATCTTTTCTTGCTAATTAGTAGTTATATAAATTTAGTCATGCATGTTTTGCGCGCGCATTTTTTTACATTTTTTTTGTGAACTAGTCAAATCGCCTACTTTCAGAGCCTTTAAATTTTAATAAGTGGAGCATCTCGGATCTATCTAGGTTCTGATGGTAACTCGAATCAATTAGAAATTATGAAAGAGTTCAGGCACAATGTATTTTAAAAAGAAAAAAACTTTTTTCTTGAGGACAGTGCAATCTCCCACTGCTTCTTTCAAAATATTCCCGCCAAAATCAAAAACCATAACTTCAACCTCAAGGTTGAAAAACTAGTGCAGTTGGCCTGTGGGTTCCCGCTCATTCTCCCGCCTGGATTGCATGTCTAAATACGTATAGGAGGAATCTTGGAAATAATTAAATAGGGGGTAAGTTGAATCTAAATCTAATTAAATAGATGATCGTACTGTGTGTAAAAGTGTGTAAGGAGATGCTAATATATAAAAAATACGTGACAAAATAAAATACGTATAATTAAGAAGAAAATAAATAGGTTTGTTTATATATATATATAATATAATTAGAGTAAAATATAATTCCATAGGAAAGGAGTAATATTTGTATGTATATATATACATACTTATATCAGTATTAAAGAAATAAAGTGACTGGAAAGCTGAGGAATGAAGAGATCCCGTTAATATAGCTGTAATTCGAATAACTGGTATAATTGCAGATTAATATTTAGATATATTTATATGCAAAAAATATAAATATATAAAAATACGTGCACAAAAGAGGATAGAAGAGAAAATTTAAGGTTTATTTTTCCTTTTCTCCCCCTCTCTTCGGAACATTACCAAATTGCAAAGTTGTAATTGGGACTGGGGAGACTAGGCAGTATATTGGTTCTTTTTTTTTGAATTGCTCGTGAGAAAAGCAAAACAACTTGTTACTGATTATTATTGTTACTACTAGAATATTGAAATACATATATATTATAAAATATATTTTGAAATATGGGAAATCAGTTAGTGAAATTACGAGCGGACAGAGCTCAAGATGCTCAAGACGTTAGAGAATGGGCATTCGCAACTTTCCCTGGATTAGAAACTAACTTGGAGGCTATCTTTGCTTATCACTGTGTTGATGGAGTTGGATTACTAGATTATGAGACAATTGAAAAAATTTCAAGACATTTGATTATGAACTTTGGATATACTGATTTACTTTTGAGATTCACAACCGCAAACGGTGCCTTAGACAACAGACATGTAAGTAATGGATTAGCTATATTAGATGTTGATATTAGAAAACCAATAACTTTGGATGCTTTTAAGAACTTTGTTGTCTGCTGGTTAGACAAGTTAATCGAGGTTCAAGATAAAGATGTGGAGAATTTGAACTCGGCATTAAATAATGAACAAGAGAAACAAAAGGCCAGAATTCTTCACGCAGTAGCCCAATGGAGAGAAAGATTCAAGACTATTGATGATTTCCATGTATTTTGTGAGGACGTCAGAGACGCTAAGAAGGTTGAGCTTGATGAAGTTGTTGCTGATGTCTATGATATGCAAGAAAGGCTCAACGAGCAGCAGCTTAGACTCTTACAAAGACAAAAAGAAGTTGAGGAGGTCTACGCCAATGTACAAGCAGAGGAGGCTGCCATACAAGAGGCCCTTGCCAATGCTCCAACTGCTTCTCAAATTATTTCCGAGGAAATCGCCAAGACGTTCAAAAATAACATTCAAGGAGATGTTACTCAAATTGCATATTCATCCGAACTTACTCCATTTGGAGCTCCAGTTTCTGCTGGTGCTTCTACTTCTTTCAAGAGAAATATTCCAAAAGCAAGAAAATCTGCAAAAGTTTTGGGAATGTGCTAATTTTTTAATATTTCTAGCAGAGCCAAGACACTACTTGACGCTTTATAATATTTGCAATCATAATTTGAAGAGTATCACAAAAGGGGAAAAAAATAGCTGAAAATTAAGCAAGGTCAGGTTAGAAAAGGGTGTGATGTATTTGGAACAAAAGTAATGATTATTTATTATTTAAAGTTAGTTATCTTGTTCTTTTTCATTTACTACTAGAATGATATATAAATAACATCTTAAGCTTATTTTTCTAATAACAAAGTAGGAAAGGAAAAAATAAAGCTGTTAAAGTCAGCTTTCGGCGGAATATTCCTTGTATTTGTTTTTTTTTGCTCTCATAAAGTAAGACAAATTTGATGGTCACCAGAAATTATTACCACCAAAGTTAAACCCAAGTACCGGTTCTTTGGCGCCACTGCACATGCAATGCATGCATGTATATTGAAATGTGGGAATCGAATTAAAAAAATTTGCTTTTTCATATAGAAGTGCTAGAGATTTAATTTGTGTGAATGTGACTATTTAATTCTCTCTCAATAGTATTTTGTAGTTTGAACATTTCCTTTCTTACATTTTTAATATAAGCTGTGATAATTTCTGGAGTAGAAATAATTTCAACATAACATCTCAATTCTTTTGTAATCCCTTTAGACTCTTGAGAAAGCTTCTGGATACTTTTTTCAAGGAGTTTTATTCCCTGTTCCAGGCTTTTGTTTAAGTAAGATGTCTGCAACATTTGTAATTCTTTCTTTGCAAGCTGGAATTCTATAACGAGATTATTAAACTTTGAGGAAATTGCCTCAACTTCATTGCACATTCTAAAGCTTTCATGGAACTCAGTAACCGTTTCCGATGCATTCTTTAGAAAAGCTGAAATATCTTCCTTTGCTTTTGAAAACTCCACTGTCAGGATTTCGCATTCATTATCAGGTTTCTTCCTTCTTACCGCATATTTCAGTATAGAAAGAACTCTTGAGGTTTTGGAGGTACCATCCTTATCAATCCTCCCACAAAAAAGGTCTATTCTTGCCTGAAGTTGAGACAGAAATCTATTCATTATTTTAAGATTATCATCTAGAATGCTTATATCATTACTATATCTTGAAACTCTTTTAATCAGTTTTAAGTCTCTATCCAAAATAACCTTAAATCCAGAAATCTCATTCTTTAATCTGTTTGTCTCATCTCTCAGCTTTTTAACACTTGTCTGTCTCTCCTTAGCTGGAAATGTCTCACTTGAAACTCCCTGTTTATTCAAGAAAGATTGAGAAATTCCGAGTAAAATATCCAGACTCTCCTGATCTGACTTCTCTATATTAGAAATGGTGAATTCCAATACTTGAATATGTTTTTCCAAACTTTGAATCTTGTTTATTAGTAGCTTCCCAATAGAATCCATCTCTGAATTATCTTCCTTCAGAGCGTCTAGTTCTTTTTGAAGATTGAAGTTTAGTTCTATTAGCCTCTCTTTCAAGTCTGATAACTTCTCTACTGTTTCCTTTTTCAAAGTATCACTTTTATCACTATCTGAAGTTACAAAACTGGCTTCAAAAAAACTCTTTATTAAACTTTTGGATTTTTTTTCTAGTATAAAATCTAGTGATAGTAACCTCAGCTCCTCCTGACCTGAAATTAATGGAGATTCCTCTTCCCACATTGAGGTCTTGGTCATAATTCTACTCGAAATACCCAATCTCAAAGTTGGAATATTTGCAAAGTGCCTGAAATTTGAATTACACTTTTCAATTTGTTCATTCAAATATATATGATTTAATATATATTCCAATTTCTCTAAGTCAAGAACTCCTGACATAGCAAACTTTTCCTTTTCTTTATATACTAGCTCAATCTGAAGCTTCAAATCTGGAAATAACATTTCATTATAATATCTTAACCTCAATAAATCATTTTGTATTTCAGAACTTTTTAATACACTCTCGGATCTAATAAACTCATTAACTACTTTAAACAAACCAGTTATTTTCGTATTGTGAAACTCCGAATTTGAATCAAACTTGAATGGACTTTTTAAGTCTTTTTGCCATAGATATTTAAATAAACCCTTTGAAGACTCGAAAAAACTCTCAAGCTGAACTTTTGGGTCACTTTCTTTGATCTGTTTATATATTTTATCCCAAGCCTCCAAATACCCTTTCTTTAATGTTTGAAAATGATTCTCAAATTTCTTAAGTAATTGTTTAAAGATCTCAGAGTTGTTCTCATGTCTCACAGCTAAAATCCCAGTTTTTAAGGCGTCTATTGTAAATCCAAACACATCAAGGGACTTTTTAATTCTCTGGTCTACCTCTTCCAAATCGCCGTGATATTCTTTTAATGTATATACTAAATCCGATAAATTACGTAAATGGTAGGCCAAAAAGGACTTTGACAAACCCAATATTACTTTAAATATTAAATTCATCGAAATTTGAAGCCAATCAACAAAATATTTGACCATTTTTCTATTTGAGATGATCCACTGGCTCCTTTCCTTTTGCAAATCCAAATAGTGAGACTTTAAAGACTGAAGATCCTGATAAACATCTTCTACAGTAACTATAGAGCTAAGCTCATCAGATCTAGCCTTAATAATAGTATCCAACAAACCCTTCAAATTTGAATCCAGCTCGATATTTCTTGAAACTAGTGCATTATGTTGCTTAATAGCAGATTCATTCCTACTTTTCAGGAGTGAAATTGAGCTGTGAGACCTTTTAATAAGTTTTCTAGCTATTCCATTGAGAATCAAAATGTTTTGGGCCTCTTCAATGACTAATCCCCAAGCTATTTGTCTACAACAAGAATCAGAAGTAATGATAGAAATCAAAACCAAAATACTATTAGTTTTTTTAACAAGTTCTTCTAGTTCTTTTTTATGGAACTTTTGTTTCTGTTTCCTATATGAAGAACCACCACTTAACATTGATATTGCAAATATGTTGATTGAATCCAACAATGGATACCACTTATTAACGTCTATACCATTTACGTAATTCAATGGAACGTTCTTCAGTATCTTTTTATTGACTGTCTCAACATCTTGAACAAACAAATCTCTGAACTTTTCTTGGACTTTTATATCTATATTAGAAAACCATCCTTTCTTACCTGGGAAAGATCTCTCTAATACTGGGCTCACCTCATCCTTATATTTTAGATATTTCTCATTAAAAACAGACTCCAAATCCTGTAGATGAGTTTGGTTTGTAACATCTAACGACATCTTTAAACCTCCAATTTCTGAAAGTGATGTTTCAATGAACTGATCCGTTTCTTCTTTAACCAATTCTAAATATAATCTCACATTATTTAAGTTTTCAAAATTATTTTCCTTTTGAGAATGATTTAAGCTTGAAGTCTCAACTTCTTTCAACTCTAGTTCTTCATTCTTCTTTTCTCCCTTCCTAACTCCATCTTCCTCTGAACCTAAGAAATCCTTCTTTACGTAGTCTAAATCACTTCCAGAAACTAAAGAATTGGCAAAAAATATATTTAACAATACAATATAGAAAATCTTTCTCATATTAGTTTAGCATTATGCTTTTCCTAATTCCTGTACAAGTTCAAATTTAAGAGTAAAGTCTAGATCTCCAAAAATCAGTTTTTGAGGTTTTTGATTTTGATATTTTTACAATTAATATTTTTCTTTTTCCTTAAATTTTTTTTTTATATTAAGCTAAAGGAAATTTGCATGCTAGTTAGAAATATTACTAATCTTTATGAGCCCTATGTTAAACAACTTACCAAAATCTCTCAGACCTAGTTTTCCCCAAATGTCTCTTGAGTAAAATTTTATTTTCTACTCCTTTACAGTTTTCTTAAAATCAACTCAGCTAAACTCTTTTTCTTTTCTTATTTCCCTTATTTTTTTTCTCAAACACTTCTTTAGTCATCTAATAACATGATCTGCATTCCCGCGCGCGCCAACACTTGCAAATAATTGTTAAGGCTTGAGGGGAGAGAAGGGAAGGTAAAGCTGGTAATAGTAGGAAGAAGAAATTTTTCGTCAAAGAAATGGAATAAAATGGCCAAGAGTCATTTTGAGATTTGGATATATAAGTTATCTGAGCTTTTTAATTTTTTTTTGTGGTACGTAGGTAGCGTTAAGAGTTTGATTAATGAACATATAATATACAGATATATTTATTGTAGCATTAATTAAAAAAGAACAATAGTTAGGGCTGTGGGTAGGATAGATGAATAATAATGAATATTTAGATATAATCAATGCTTAGAGTCAATGTATATATCAAAATATATGTATATATACACAAATTAAGAGCTTTTAGATGATTCTCTCAAGCTCGATTGCATAGCCTAATGTGTTTGAAATAAGATCTAAATTGTTAGAAGAGCTGGAGCTTTTCTTTTCAAAGTAAACAGCACTATCAATAAGCTTCCAGTGAACTTTCGAGGTGTTTAGGCGTTCCCTGTTGGAATTGGGGGACATCTCATTGATGAAAGATATTAACTCCTCGTTCGTGGAAAATCTCATCATACTCTTAAGCTTATCTATGCTTATCTTATCATAACTACACTCAATGCACTTTGCTACCTTTTCTCTACATGTGTCTATTAATTCCTTGAAAAATATCTGATAGTCTGGAGTTGGTAGGCTACTTTGCATCTGCATGATTTTACTATAATTGCCATCAAGAAGATACAATTCAAGTTTCTTTGAAAAAGAAATAAACTTGTTTTCTTGGTCATTTGGAGAAACGATTTCCAAAGCTATGTGAAAATCGCTGATTCTATCACAACTGAGAAGATATAGCAAGTACAAGCCTTTGATCATATCTTGATTTTCAGACTTTTCAAGAATCTGGAAAATTGAGTAGTAATACAGTACAAGGGTTGAAAACCTCCTAAAAACTTACCGATTCATAGTCAATATAGTATCTTTGTAAATTCAAAAAGTCCCTCTCAAATCCCGATAAGTCTTCTTTTCTTACGGAAACCAATACTGAAATTTCCAAAACGTCTCTTGCAATCACTAATTCCGTCAAATCTATTTCTTTAGAAGACAACGACAAGCTGGGAAGCTCAATCAGCATGATTTTCAACTCCTTTATCAAATTTGATAATTTGTTTAGGTTATCTGACCGGTTTTTTCCAATCTCCACTTTTGCCTAATTATAGAACCAAATTAAGTATTTTATCAGTTTTTGGTTCAAAGACCTTTCACCTTGTTAATAGAAAAGCAAAAGAGTCATATTTGAGCCATCATTAAGAACCTACCTGCTGTAGTAAAGCCAAAATTTTGCTCGTATCCACCATTGTGTTGACGATCTCAATACATTCACTAATGTTTAACCCTCGAAACTTTTTGAAACAACCGAAATAGGGCAAGTAACTTCAAAGTCTGCTATAACTCCAGTCCCCTATTAAATCCCACAAAATATTCACTTGGAGCTTCTTCTCAACCTCACCAGTTTTTTAATAATTAAATTTTCCTCCAAACAAAGTTTCAATATTTATTTACTTTTCTAGCATCAATGGCTTTTTAAACCCCTCTAAAGTTACCGCCAAACTGTGCGCGCCATTTTGTGAGAATTAATTAATAATAGGGTTCTGAGAAGATTTAAAAAAAACAAGACAGGAATTCTCGAGATAAATACAGGATTTAGCAAAGTTGACGTGATAAATTAAGTCTTGAATGTCTGGGATTCATATGGTAAACACAAACCAGTTGTTTTGCCATTTTTCCTAGCCTTTTTTTTAAAAGAGGCTAAACTTCGCTCCAAGTACAGCATTAAAGATTTCTATTGCATAATAAGAATTAGTTAAAGTTTAGAAAGCTAGCCAGAAATGTCCAGAGATCAGATGACATACAGAGAGTACTATGATATGCCACGCTCAATTCCATATGGAATACCTGAAGGATATAGAAATGACTACTATCACATGAGGATGCGTAGGGATTTTGAAGGTGGGTATCCACCTGAGTATTGTTATAATATGGATGGTAGACACTATCAAGAGGATTATTACTCATATTCAGGCCAAAGATTTGAGCATCACGGTGGAGTTGTGGAAGGCGTAAGGGAATCAAAATTCTCAAATGGAAGTGATAAGTGGGATAGATCTAATGGAGAGAGAAGAAATATAGGCAACGATTTAATTCAGAACTTACATATGGAAACATACAAGAGGGATTCTGGTATTGTTTCCAGGGAAAATGATGTAAGAAAGCAGATTCGACTGGAGGAGGGACCAGGAGGTCCGCCTCAACAGGGTGTTTCAAGCTCACAAATAGGTAAATTAACTATTCAAGAGGTTGAATCTGGGGTTAGAATAAGCAAAGGGTCTAAAGATGGTAGTAGTGGATTGTCTGTTTTTCACACTAATGGGAAGGACTCAATTTGGATTAAAATTGATATTCTGAATAAGAAAAAGCTCTGTTATGATTGCCAAAAAGAAAAGTGGAGAGACAAAATTACTCCATTGTGTAAGGAGTGCTACAAGTCACTTTCAAATTCTTCAGGCAGCAACAACTCCAAGAAAGAGTGTACTTACTGTAGAATTGAGTTCCTTCAACATAGGATTTTAAAAAAAGCTTTAAAAGTGTTTAAAAAGGAAATCTGCATGGACTGCTGTAAGAATATTTGCAAATACAACACAATTCCAGTGCGTTGTCACTTTTGTGATTGTTGGTCAGCTTGGAACTCCCATCTACTATGTGATAGATGCTCCTCCTCCAGAGAACAGTTTGGTGAGCCCCTTCCCTGTGATATGTGTAGGAAGACTTGTGCTTTTGATAGGGGAGAAGAGGCCAGGAAAAAGCTTGATGGAAGATTATTTTGTTTCCTCTGTACATTTAAATATAAGAAGCTAAAACACGAGGAGGTTAAAAAGACCAATTCCGAATACAAAAGAGCCGAAAAGACTCTTACTAAGGTAGATTTACCGGAAATGTCATCCAAAAGTGAGCAAAATGATGGCGAGAGTTATACTCAAAATTTGCCCATATCAGATTCAAATAGTAAAGAAGCTGTAGACTGGAAGATTATTGCTCAGGAAAGAACACTCTTGTATGAGAAGGCAAAACAGCATCTTGCTGAGCTCCAGGCAAAAGAGCTCAGCAACAAAATTGAGACTGGGTCATTAATTACTCAGCTTAAAGAATCGAACTTAAATCTCGAAAAGAAAAACAAGCTTCTCGAAGATAAGATTCTTCGGCTTAATGCTGAGCTTAACGACTGGCAACTCAAACTCAATAATATCTGTGATGAAAAAAATAAACAACTTAAACTGATTAAGGATGAAAAGAGACACGCAATTCAGGAAATGGAAGGATTACTTGAGAAGCTCAAGTCTGAAAACAGAGAGCTAAGGGAGCAGTTTAACTCGTCCTCCAATTTGTAATTATTCGGCCCATATAACTATATTACTACTTTTGTCTAAAGCTAATTTAGCTCGAAATCCAATTAATTCTAGTTTTTCCTTGATCATTGTTTCTCCTTGTTTTAAAAATTACAATTTTTTTTAAAAATATTCAGTACCTTTTTTACTTAAAGACGTTTTTTCAAGGTTGCCGCTATTTCCACACAGTTGTGAGGATAGCAAAAAATTCAAATTAATTATTGGACAAAAAATATAAAAAAGGATGGGAGTACGGAAAATCTAAATTTACAGTTTCTTGGTAAAATATGTACTTAGAAAAGGAGAAGCTCCATCTCTTGAACGGCTCTTTTTTCAGAGTGAATTTTAAAGCAATTTCTCAAGATGAATTAAAAAACATACTAAAGATATGCGGATTAAAATCATCAGCAAATGCTTCGAGTAATCAACAAATAGCTTTATTAGAGGGGATAAGACGGTATCTTTTGACTGAGGATCTTTCAGAACTTTCGGATCTATCGAATCATAGTATCAAAAGTGTTGAATCTAAAAGATACACATTTGATTACAAGAACATCGTTAATGAAGATACCATTTCTCTGGAACTCATTCTAAAATCACTAAGGAAATCTCCTCTTACTCTTGAGAAGATTATGCTAAGTAATTCTGTAAGTGTTTCTGAAGTTGCAGACTGTTGCTCGAGATACCTAAATACTCCAAGGAGTATTTTCTCAACCAAGATTATCTTAGAAAAGATCCAGATAGTTCTTGCTTCTTTGAATATAAAAAATATAGCTAGCTAATCCTTCAGTTTTCAAATCACTAGTCTATTCATTTCTAGACTCCTTTCAAAACTATTACTTTTTAATTCTTACTGCTCCAACTTTACAAGAAATGGACAGTTTCCCGCCCAAACTTTTTTTTTCTAGGTTGGAAAACAAATTATAAATACGAATATTTCCGGAAAGAAAGTTGAGACAACATGGAAAATTCAGAACCTGTCATAAAAGAGCCCGTTTCTGAGAATCAGGAAATGAAGACTGAGATTCAGTTAGACAGGGAGAGTTTACATGTGATTTTGGAAGAAGGGGAGAACTTCTACCCTTTGTTGGAAAGCTCAATTGAAGATGATATGGCGAGCAACAAAGTGACTCTTTCTTCGTAAGTAGATTAAATGAATCTATTTCGTTTTAGATTATGGGACTATCCCTATTTTTAATTCGCTTAAATATTTTAGGTATATGGACAAGTTCAAACAGCTCCATGAATCCAAGGTCAGATCGATGAATTTGGAGCAAATAGAACACTACTGCAAAGAATTTGTGGAGGCCTTACAAGGGGGAAAATGAGGTAGAGTTGAAAACATCTCTAAAAGATTGCCAGGACTAATCATTTTCAGACACGGTTAGCACAATTCTGATAATCAAGTCAAAGTAAAATACTATTTGCGATATATGAACTCGCAAAATCCAAAAATTAGTTGATATAAGTGGATAATTAAGCTTTTTAATAGACCATTATAAGTTAAAATTTGATATTAAGGTCTCAAGCTGCTTAGTTATATTGCTCAGTTTGTTTATGTTCCGATGGCAATGCTGTCTTTTTTCCACTATCCCTTTTTCTTCTTGAAGAAGATCGTCAAAAATTTCCTCTCTATATAGCTTTGCTACCAGCTCTCTCTGAATTGCTTCCTTGGCAGCATTCACCATAAAATACATAATGGCTTTGGGAACTGAGTCTGCTACGTTCTTTCGCACAATGCTAAAGTATGATACAATGAAAAACTTTATCACATCCGACTCAATCTTCTCCCTTTCTGAAGGATCTTCCGATGTTGCTATTGTTTCTGGAACCAATGGCAATCCCATCTTCCCACTAAATTTTCCCAAGTAATTCCTCTCATTCTCTACCAAACTGGCGCCAAGAACCCCTGCATGCACATGCTTGGCGGAAATGTGGGCTTGTATTTTCTGACCTGGGCTAAAAATGTCAATAGAAGAAGTGGTAGAACGGTTGGTTGAAAAAACTGGTGAGTTTTCGTTGATATTTTTGAGTGACCTAGAAACAGAGCTGATTTGGCGAGTTTCGATAAGTTTGTAGTTTTGGTAGGTTGCAACGTTTTCGGTCTCGTTGTATTCTGTGGAAGCAAGCTGGGATTTATTGCGAGAGTCATGTTGGTCATTAAAGAAGTCATTCAAAACTACTCTATTTCTACCTGATGGAGTGATCGGACTTGAATCAGAGTCGAGAAGAATGGAATCTGGTGCTGGGTTGTTGGACTTGTCGTTGGAGTTATTTCTAGTCAAACCCTCAGTTAAGAAAGCTTTCTCCTTCTCAAATATGGAAGTAAGGGCTGACGCACCTCCTATAAAGTCAGGGTGGTTTGTATTTATGTAGGCTAATTCCATATTTATCAGGTCAACTACAGCTCTGTTAGTAGGCCCAAGGCATTCCTCTAGGACATTATTGACCACTGAAATCATATTATTTTTCAGATTAGAGTACCGATTAAGCTCAGGTAAAGAACACTGCTCTACTAGTCTTTTAAGCTCGTCATAGACTTGTTCTACACAAGTAAGAGAGGGTCTAAGTAGTTTTTTAATTTGAATCCTTGCGAGAACTTCAAATGCACCTTCAGAAACAAACAAGGATGATCTTGTTCCTGTTGAATTCTTTATTGCTGTTCTGATTTCAGTATCAGACAAACCGTCCAAAGGATCGAAGCTGAAAAGAGTGTTTCCAAACCAGTTATGGAATACATAATTCAGTCTTGCTCCACCTGAAAGTTTCATTAGGCCTGTTTGATAGGATGCTTGCCCGTCAATCATGTCTTGGAACTTTCTAGAAAACTTAGAAAAGCAGTTTAGTATTACAGCCCCTTTGTTTTTGATCATGTGAGGCCCATCAAGGCCTATACCCTCTCCTCCAATAAATAGAGCTCTGTTAGTCAAGGCGTTGATTCCTTCTTTTGAAAAAAGTAAACTATTATAGCGATTCAAATATTTCAAAATCTTGACTTACCTATGTCATCTATAATATCAGATTGAGAAAAGTCACCATATTTAATTAGCTCCATCTGCTTAAGATCTATAAGCTTTTTTGACTGGTTCTTGATCTGTGGAAGTAACTTAAGGATGTGATCTAGAAACTCTTTTTGGAGAATATTGATCAAGTTATGAGTTCCACATCGAGACTGATACGATTTCAGTTTCGAGTTGTTTTCAAAAAAGGACTTTTCTTCGTTCAAAGAAGCTCTCAAAGATTTTGGCCCTCCTGCTTTTTGTCTGGAATCCCTACACATAACTGCTACATATCCTCTGGATAAAGGGTATGATTGATTACTTAATACTTGAAGTGTTGTAGAGTAATTTTCTACTGTATCCAATTTACTTAAAACTCCAATCGTCCTGACTCCTTCAGGATCTACCTCTCTTGCAATATTTAAGCTATCAGAGTTTGCAATGTCAGTGTTTGCAGCTGTGATTGCCAAAATTAAACAGCTTGGTCGTCTTATATAAGACAAAACAATCTTCCTAATTTGAGACTCAATATCAAACGGCTGGTCCTCAATTGGAACTTTTGTTAATCCTGGTAGATCTACCAAAGTCAAATTAATCGATTTTTTTGAGAAGATTCTTAGCAATATTGGGACTTCTGAAACGTTCTTATTTTCTCCTATCAGTCTATTGGTCTCAATTAAGATTTCCTCTTTGACCTTTTCAAAGTCCGTAAACTTCAGTCCTTTTTTGTGACCAAACTCCGCATAATCATCTCTATTTTCTTGCCGAATTTGCTGTAGCTGCAGAATTAGCGGCCTCCTAGTAATTATTCCTTGTCCTCTTGGCAAAAAATGACGGCCTAAATAGTCAAAAGCGCATCAGAAACACCAAAATAGTAATTAATTAGAATTATTATTGGTTTAACAAACATGCCAGAAACTCACCTATAATATATTCCAGTAGTGAGGTTTTCCCTACCGACTGAGATCCTACTACAGCTATTTCAGGGAGGTCCAAGTTTAACTCATTTGAAACATTGTAGTCTCCTGAACCCTCCTTTAATATACTCAGAATGTCATGAAGCTCGTTTATAATAGGTATCAAAGACTCCATGTTTCTAACTAAATCTGAGTGCTTTTTTACTTGGCAATTTGTTTAACCTTTTTCTTTTAATCCTTCCGTCCCTATCTTGCCTGGCAAAATGTAAACTTCTACACTTAATGGCGAATTCCCGCCTTTTTTTCTAAGCCCCACATGAAAATAGTCATTTGATGAGAATAACTTCCAACTTAAATAAACAAAACAAAGAAATATTATGGGAATTTAATTATTTATGAGAATTTCTTTAGACTTAATTGAAACTAATCCTGATCAATTTCTCTCTTTCTTTTTCTTTGGGATTTTTTCGCAACCTATGAGTTATATTGGTCATTTATAATAGATCAATATATATGCAACACAATAATTCGTACAAAACACATAAACAAAAATATTTAGTAGGCAAATTATTTAGAATTAAACAGGAATTGAAGATATCAAATAATATAAATTAAATGAAAGGGGTAAAACAGATTTCAATAATTTTAAGTAGGTAATAGAAACAGTTAGGAAGCAGCTTTCTCAAGGTTTCTTGCAAGCCAATCAAGTCCTTCGTATAATCCATCACCAGCTGTAGCGCAAGTTGATTGAATGAACCAGCTCCTGTGTCTCAAAGAGCTGAGTTGTAGCTTCTCAGTGACTTCTGTAACACTCATAGCATTAGGAAGGTCTTGTTTGTTTGCTAGAACCAAGAGAGTGGCATCCCTAAGCTCATCCTCTCCTAGCATTCTCATAAGCTCATCCCTGGAATCATTTATTCTTTCTCTGTCATTACTATCAACCACAAATATTATTCCGTCCGTATTTGTATAGTAATGTCTCCAAAGAGGCCTAATTTTGTCCTGACCACCTACATCCCAAACAGTGAAGGATATATTCTTATACTCAACAGTTTCAACATTAAATCCAATAGTTGGAATTGTTGTTACTACCTCCCCCAATTTAAGTTTATATAAAATTGTTGTTTTCCCTGCAGCGTCTAATCCTACCATTAGGATTCTCATCTCCTTCTTCCCAAACAATCTATTCCATATTCTTGAAAGTGCCAAGCCCATGATTAAACTGTTATTTTTCTAGAATACAGATATATTTCTTGTTTATTTTAGTGGCAAACTTAAAATATATTCCTTTTTTCTGTCCTCAAATTTGTGTGAATATCTAAGCTAATTAACCCAAATTCTTGTTAATTTGAAACCCCTCGCCTTTCTCCTTGGTATTGCTAACAGTGCTCGCAAGAATTATATGGATAGTACCTGAAAGAATCTCTAACTCAAAAAGGTTAAATAATATCAGTCGTCCGGTCCCCTCCCCCCTTTTATTAAAATACACCAAAATTAATTATTTTTTAAACACTTAATAACCTGTCTAAATTTTAAAATTGTTTATACAAATATAATGTAAACATTAAATAAATATTAGTTTTGGGTCCTAATATTAATATTAGGACCCAAAATCGAGCACCTTTAGGCGGGGCAAACCCTACCCGCCCAAATTAGTATGGATTGTTTTGAATTTGAACATATTCCGGAGCATAATAATCAATTTGGCAGTTATTGGAGCATGTAAATATCGCAATAACTCCAAACTCAATTTTGCTTGGAAGATTTCCCAGAACAATGGTTTCAGGCTGAATTTGAAACTCGAAAACTCGGTTTGATTTACAGAGAGGACAGTCTTGAGGGGTTTCTGAAGGGATATTTTTATCAGAAATCCACAATGGTGATCCTTTGTAGCTATATCTAATAACATGGCCAGGATGATTTCTTGAAATGTTTATGAACTTGTCAAAAAAGATGTCTTTTTCTATATTTGTGTTTGATATTTTTCCAAATGCCTTCATCTCAGAATCATCCAAAACATTATCTAAAAAGTAAAATAGAATATCATTTGAATGATAGGTATAAGTGTTAGAACTTACCGATATTCTCAGAAAATTTTTTTTTGTAATCTTGAAATAGCTTATATTCTGATGATTCGGGATCTATCCTTTGTTTATTGACGCTTTCAAAATGTTGTTTTTCGCTGTTAATCCTTTGTTCTTGTTCTAACTTGTTGCTGGTCTCATCATTAATGTTATCAGATTTATCAGACAATTTTCCAAAGCAAAAATTATTTTTTCCTGTTATGGGTACCATTTCATCGTCGGAGGTATTTTCAAAGTTATCATTTTCAACTTCCTGATCGTCATATTCTTCCCGATCTTCATCTTCGTCTTCCTCGTCAGTTGAGCATACCTCGATATCTAAGCTAAACTCATCTAATATTACCTTACTAGCTACAGAATTGATTGTGTCGCACTTATCGTGAACATTAGATTGCTGATATTTAGACTCGATAGATAAGGGCAACCCACATGTGGTGCAAATATTGTTGAATTTCAATTCTTTGAGCTCTGAAATAGTCTCCTCTGGGCTAATATCTTCAAAAAAAAAAGAGGTAGGAGCTGGATTATAATCGTAGTAGTCGTTCATTCTAGGAAGTTGGCAACGGTATGCTTGGACACTACAAGTGCAATTTACACATATAAATACAAAAATGCTTCTATGAAATAAATCTTCTCGGTCATCCTGAGGTGCGTAAACCTGCAACAAAAATCTCATTCTCGTTCCGCAACTGCTACACTGCAAATCCCTGTATTGGGGAAGGTTTTGAGGGTTAAGCCAAGCAGGCTTTCCTCCAAATTTTGAAGGAAAATACCTGGAATCTAAAACTAAGGGGGTCCCTGGCTTTTCCAAGTATCCTAGCAAAACGTCATTCATCACAAGCACAGTGCATATAAATACTAGAATACAAACTTCTCAGCCTCAAAAAAATAATGTTTTTAAAGAATCTCCAAGTTTTTTGTCAAAATTGAATTTATCGTTGGGCGCCAAGGTCATGCCATTAACACGTAATTCTATAAAATTTGACAATAACGGTATAAGTAAAAAAATTCAGGCGGGCATGTAATAAGTTTTTTAAATTAAAGGTAGGTGAGCAAAAATTCAAATTTAACATTTTGTACTAAGGCGTAAACTCGGGTAAATTAAGTTAGGCTGGAAGTTTTTTAACTATATTGCCAGTTGGTTTTTGAGTCCAACGGTTATATAGTCTAAGTAAACATTGATTTAACTTGGAGAAGTTTAAAAGTTTAAGGGAGCAGCAATCGAATAGTGAAGATGGACTCTACAGCAGAAGTTTATTCTCTACCTCAGCTACAGGACAGAATAAAGAGGGATCCTGGAGCGTATTTATCAGATTTTGAGTTGCAATTACAACATTTTTACTCCACACTGGATGTATTTAGATTGAATCCGCAAAACATTCCAAAAGAAATATTTCAGCTAATGATATTTATTGCTCAGACTTCCCCATACTACTATAAATATGGAGTATGTAATAAATTTATTGAGAAACTTCTGGATGATTTAAAGAATAACTCGAGTTTAATGACTTCAGAGATGCGGGTTACAATGGCAACTTCATTAATTTTACTATCAAATCAAAAGATTATCGACATTGTATATTTGTTGCCTTTATGGTTTGATTTAATGAGACTTCCTGATAAGATTTTAAGGTCAAAGTTATTGAAGCATATAGTTTCAAGTATAGTTAATGCAAATATAAAGAAAACTGGTAAGAAAATTAATGCAAAAAACAGGTCAAAGATAATATTAAAGAGTAAACAGATTGGAACATCGTTCTCAATTTCAGAGTCAACCTTTAGTTGTTTTGATGGAGCTGCGTGCGAGAGCTTGCAATATCAAGCTCAGAAACCTTTGAAAAGTTATAATATATCAATTGGATATGACTTGAAAAAGTTTAATTCTACAATTATATCATTTTTAAGAGAAAGAATTACGGATCCAAAAGATATTTTGCGTTCATTGGCTATTATAATTGAGGTTCATAGACAACACGTTTGGAACGATGCTCAAACTGTTAATATTATAGCGAAGTGTTGTGTAGGTTCAACTTCACCAAAAGTAGCCTCAACTGCAGCAAGATTCCTTTTAGGGAGGAATTGTACAATGGAAGAGTTGGAAAATGATATAGAAGATGAGGATGAAAGGAGAGAATTAGCAGCAGAAGCAGCAAAGGCTATGAAATCTGCTTTGCTTGGAGTGAGCTCTAACACTAAAAAGAAGAAGATGGAAAAGGCAAAACAAGCAATGAAAAAGTTAGAAAAACAGAAAAAGAGTAAGGCTGAAAATTCTTTGGTTAAAAGTAATCAGTGTATTGATTTGATACATTGCCCACAGGAATTTGTGGAGGAAGTATTTCAGAGAGTTTCTCGGCATACAGATCCTTTTGAGATTAGAATGACGCTTATTGGGCTAATTTCTCGCTTAATAGAGCGTCATCGTCTGATTCTTATTAATTACTACTCGTATCTTGGCAGATACCTATCTCCAAATAACAAGAATGTAACAAACATTCTGGCTTTTCTAGCACAAGCTTGTCATGAGCTAATTCCTCCACAGGAGCTCTCTTCAACTATCAAGTTACTTATGGATAACTTTGTTAATGAATGTTGTATGCCTGAGGTTATTGTTGTTGGTTTGAATACTATTAGAGAAATTTGTCAAAGAGTTCCTTTGGTTATGGATAAGGATAAGCTCTTGGATTTGGCTAACTTTAGAAAAATGAATAACAAAGGGGTATCAATCGCAGCAAAGAGTTTGGTCAATCTTTATAGAGAAATCATGCCAAGTATGCTTCATCGTTCTTTGATGAGCAAGGAGGCTGCAATTAACATCAAGGATGGCAATAATGATGAAAATATTCTTTCATATGGTTACAAAAAGATTGACAAAACTATTTCCGGAGCTGAATTGCTTATGAAGTATAATAATAGAAAGAATAAGCCAAAGCAGGATAATGAGTCTGAATCTTTCCCATCGGTTAAAGAGTATGAATCTAACACGGATGAAGATAGTAATCATGATATTATCGATGTTGATAACGATTACATTGATGACACTGATCTAAGGGAAGTTGAGGAATTGAGTGAAACTGATCTCGAGGAAGCTGGCTCTTACAGCGAAGAAGACTTTGAAGAGCTCGTTGAATTCGATTCAGGCTCTGAAATTGAAAATTCTGGCTCTGAGAAACTTTCTAAGTCTTCAAAAGATAAAATTGGTAGCCAGAATATAGTCTTTGACAAAATTTTAGACCAGGAGGACTTCAAAATGATCAAGAAACTCAAGACAAGAGTAGAGGCAGCAAAGGCTGTTGGAATGTCCAAAGGTCAGGAAAACGAACAGTTTAACTTTTCTACAGCATCTTCAGATGAAGGTAATGGGTCAGAAATGAGTGGAAACGAGCACAGTGATTCAGAAAGCGGTACTGAAAGTGACTTAAACTCTGATTATTCTACGGACTATGACATTAGCAAAGACATTAGGGACGAGATAACCCGTAATTTGGGTAAAAAGAAACTGAGTAAGCAGCAAAGGGTTCAGTCCATTATGAAAGGGAGACAGGACAGAGAGACTTTTAAAGAAAGGAGAATCAGAGGTAAGTTTTTGTTGACTTTTTTGCCCCAATTGTCTTTGTGGTTGAAGAATTCTTTATCCTTTCTCTTTTATTTTCCTCCAAACAATCTGGTGGATAAATTATGGCATGCAAAGCCGGCTAGTTACTACATTCATTAGTTACTAGTGACTATGTAAAAGGTTGTTGAGTCTAATGCCAAAGTAATTTGTCATTTGAATAATTGACTAATTCTACCACTAGAAACGCTTATGTGGTTAGACACTCAATATATCAAATACAAACTTAATAACTATCCACAATCTAGAAATAATCAAAAAGGTTTGGAGAAGTAGAAGGGGTTATTCAGAGATTGTCAGTTTATCTCTAATGCATGCACCATACTTGAACAAAAACCACAAAACTCTTGGAACACTTTATAAATTACAAACTGTAAAACAAACTTAACTTTACTTTAGAGTCTTTGGGTAAAAAGCAAAGTATTCCAAATGAAGTCAAATCGAGAAATAAACCAATGATGATGGTAATTAAAAAGAGAGGCATTTATAAGAGGAATGAAACAGCAAGTATGAAGTTGAGCAGGATCAAAAAACATCTCCGAAATTTGAAGAAGGACACTGGGAAAAAGAAGAGGTTTAGGAAAAGGTAAATTATATCTTCTTTTCGCTAAGTTTTTCCTCATACACACCTCACTTGCTCATATTGCTTCATCCTGATCCACTTCTTTTACATGGAATCTAAGCTTTTAATTATCTTACAACTTTAAGTAATTAATATGCACAATTAACGAAATGACAATTAAAATATGGCCATTTATTTCTTTTTGAAGTAACTCAGCCTTTTTTCTTTATTCTATACACTTTTGGAAGGTCAAGATGATGTTCTTTAATTATTGAAAACGAGCTCTTTGGATAAAAGTTGAATTTTTTATTCAGTATTGAGGAGTAGTATTGGCACTTCATCCTGTAAGATTTAAAGAAATCAACTATCCCAAGTGCCTTATAACGTGAATTAAGACAGGTAATAATTGAATCATACACAGCACATTTGATCAGCAAATTCCATTGGTATTTATTAGGAAGTTGCTTTTTATATGAGTAAATATTGTAGCAACATGCGTTTGAAATCCACTCCAAAACTTTGACTAAGAATTTGGGATTAATAAACCCTTGGTGTATTTTCTTGATTCTTTTAAAGGTTGAAAGTAGTTTTAATATACCAATATACATAACAATCACTATATTCGTGTAAACCTATGAGGATGGAGATATTCAGTATTTCAACAAGGATTAAAGTTTTTACTTGGTTAATTTGTCAAACTTACCGTAAATATGGAATTAATTTTACAGTCATATAGCAATCCATTCTTGATCCTAAAATCAAAGTATCTTATTAGCTTTATACCCAAAACAGACCACATGTAATTTGACTTTTGAAGGTTTTCAGATATCATAATTGGTTTAAACCTGTGAAAAGTTGAATAATTACTAGTAAATTGGTGCTTAGTTGTCAATGTTACAGTATCCATAACACAAATGAAATCCAAATTCTTCCATGGGGAAATCTTGCAATTTAAATAGTTAAGATCACTAGAAAACTTCATTCCTGTCCACAATACTTGTTTATGGAACTGTCTCAAGGCAATCTTGGCCTTTTTCATAGTTTGTTCTTCCTCTCTTTTATCTTCCCTTCTTTTGGCGGAATTATCTTCCACTTCTACTAGATTCTTCAGAATTTCTGCTGGAGGGGAGGGGGAGGACGAGGAGGAAGAAGGGGAAGAAAAGGAAGAAGGAACACCATTCTCCTCAAGGATAATGATTTCGTTATTGTGCTCGATCCAAGGAAAATTGCAGTTAATTTTTTCTTTGGAAACGTTTGATCCCCATAGTTTTTGGATATAAAGTAATTTTAAGAACCTACTGGCGGACTCCAGATCGGATGTGAGAAAAAGAAAATCATCTACCCATCTCAATAAGAGGCTTTCTTGCTTATTGCTCTGAGAAGGACTTTCCCGTTCGTATTTTTGGAGGTTGACACGGATTTGGTGATTCTGGTCGTTGATATTATTAAGCTCTTCGGAAGGTTGCAGTAAAATACTTGTAGCGTTATTATATTGTGATGTTTCTAGCTTTCTTCTTTTACTTGTATTATAAATATTTATCTCATTTTCCTTGAATTCTGGGTAACGGGATAATTTCGTCTCAAGATCATGATCACGTTTTGAAGGGAAATCGTTTTGAGTCAGGCGAGTTACTTTTTCTTGTTTAGTAGGATTCAGGAATGAAAAAGAGTCGTAGGAAGAACAAGAAGGAAAGGAGTGTGCTAGAAGACTCTGGATTTCGGGGTTAAGATCCAGGAATCCGTAGTAGAGACAGCACAGGATGTATGAAATGCTTGATCCTTGTGGGATTCCAAAATCTTGTTTAAATAGACTCAGAAATCTCTTTCCAAATTTGCCAGAATCACCAAGTTGTCTGGCTTTTGCAAGTCTTGAGGACTTTGAACAAGTCCTCAGTCGAACAAAGCTGGTGTTTAGGTGGATTTTAATGATCTCCTTAATTAGTTTCCAGTTAATTACACGTCTTGAGTTCAAAAAAGTGAATATCTCTGCTTTTTTTTGTCCCAAAATACTTACATCCTTGTTTGATATATATGAATTTTTGAGATTCGAGAAAGGTTCCTCCAAGTCTGTCCCTTGAATCCTCTTGATTTCTGGTTTTACGCGGTCGTCTTCATGGTCTTTTTCAAAAATAGGTACTATATTTAGCCTTCCTTTTGAAGTAATAATGCTCGATCTCCCAAGCTCATCTTGGAAAAAGTCTCTAGTAATATTCTCAAAAGGTGGAATAATTGTAGTTTTACTCAGAGTTCTTGAATAAAGGCTTAGAAGGGAAATCTCTTCTGGAAGATCAATCTGATCCAAAAAATCAAAAATCTTGGACTTGTTTATATTTTCAAAGCAGTTCACCAAGTCTGCTTTGATGATATAAATCTTTCCATGAGACACTCTTCTTCCTTGATTCGTACCAAAGTCCTTGTTCACCTGGAGTCTGTTTTTCCTGTTCCTTAGCCACCAATTTCTTATTATCTTGTAAATATCTCCAAACTGTACAAGAGAAGCACCAAGATGATTCTTTCCTGTCATTCTTAATAGAAAAGACCTCAAAATTTTGGAAGGATAGAGCAACATATTATTGGTGGATGGACGTTTTGCATCCACAATCCTGTTACTTGAGGGACGCATCATCACCTTTGTTACCGACTTCGTAGGTAACGATGATACTGAAGCCATTCCAATTCTCACAGTAGAAATCCCTGCTCCTCCTCCCGAGGGAGTCAGAATCTGACTGCTTTGGCTTGCAAACGATGCAAAGCTTCTTCCTGTTCCACTAATAACATTACCATTGTTATTGTTACTGCTTCCGCTATCACTATTAAAATTGTTATTAAAATAGCTATAGTAGTAGTTGTTGTTAATCCAGCTTGTTGGAAGGTCTCCTCCAATCCAAATTGAATTGCAATCGCAAAAACCAACTTTCCTCCTTCCCTCACAAGAATGCTCTTTTTCAAGAATCTGTTTAAGAATTTGACCAGATCCCACCTTTGACAAATTAAGTAATGGTCTTAAGCCTTTAGATTTCGGTACCCATCTTATTTTTGGGATATTTTCAGAAAACTCTGAATTCTTATCAATTAGTTTTAAGACTTCTTTAATTGAACATATTTTATTGTTACTTACCAAGTTCTTTGGCTGAATCCCTCTTAATATACTTTCCAGGTACCATTTATCAGCTTGTCTCACGATCTTTATCCAAACTGGATGTCTAAAATACCTCACCTTATTACTTCCCTCAATTTCTGTTGCGTAAAAATGTCTCCTTAATATTGGAATCACCAAATATACTGTCAAAAAGTACATATTTCTAGCCAGATATGTCTTTCCAAGGCTGATCAAACTTTTTTTAATACTAGATCTTGTATCAGTTGGTACCTTCTTAGATCTTGAATTAAAAAGTGGGCAATCTTTTGATTCTTTACTGAATTGATAGCTGTTTTCTTCTAGGATCCTATTTATCCAATTTGAAACCTCAATTCCATTCATTGCATGTTGAATCTTGAACGTTTCTCTAATATGGAGATTCACAATTATTGGAACCTTCTTGTTAATAAAAGTCTTTAAGTTTTTAAAGGTACCGAGTATATTTTTTGGCAAAACTTTAATCAAGTATAATCTTAGAAAGTTTACTACTTTAGTAGAGCTTGTTTCAAAATGAGGAATAGGTAACTTATTAAGGTTTTGTAGATCTGAATCTTTAATTGGTTCTATTGGACATATTTTACCTAGAAAGTCCACTGGAGACGTATTTCTAATATTCAACAGAAGTTTCTGAAATTCTTCCATTATGACAGAGGCCAACTTACACCTAACACGGTTGAACTTAGTCATTTCATAGCTTCCAAGTAGTCCAATCAGACTCTGTCTGTCGTGATCTTTGAAAAGATAGTCGGTTTGGATTACAAACCTAAGCAGAGTTCTCGCTCCCAATAGGTTTGGAGGTAGAAATCGTAGAATAGATAAGCAAGGAAGGCCTCCTCTTCTTGGGAAATGGTCACAATACAGAAACGTCGAGTGATATGGAATATCAATTTTATAGATTCTGGAGAGTCTTGAGTCATTTAAAGCTGCTCCTGATCTTTTGTGGGCTGGTCTCAGAGGTTGACTCCAAGGCTTCAGTTCCTCCTTTTCTTCTTTAATTGTAGGAAACGGAGTTACAGAGGATTCAGAGGAGGAGGTAGAAGAAGAGGAGGAAGAAGATGACAAAGACAAATTGGCTCTTTTTGACTCTGTCTCACGGAGTCTAGCGAGCTCTTCCAAGAAGTCATTAGTTAGCATTCTACCGGTCTGTTGAATAAGGCTGTCAGAGTTATCCCCCAGTCTTCTAAAGATGATGCAGCAAACGAACAGGAAGAGAATCTCAATGGGACCTATTTTGGAAAGTAGAATATTCCAAACATGGAGGTTCTGAAACTTAAATGGAACAGCACTACAGAATGAGTGTTTCTTGGTCTTAAAAAGGTCAAAGTTGATTCTTGATCCAGAGAAACTTCCTAAGTGAGAGACTTTAATTCTCGGGAAGTGCTTGAGGAGCAGGAGCTCAAAGTCATGTACTTGATAAATCAGAAAGTCCTTTTCAGAGTCTGGAATCACATCCTTAATTTTCTCTGTATTAGAGGAAGGGGGTAACGTCTCATTGAACTCGGCATTTCTGGATCTTTTTCCTGAGCATACACACTGGCTTCTAAGTGAGCTGAAGTAGCTTTGACCTAGTACTGACGACCACTCAAGTAATTTTTCTATGTTTATGCCTAATAACCTCCTTTTGCCTCCGCCAATATCAAGACTATTCTCCGAGGAATTAAACGTGAGTTCCCTTAGCCCAAGAAATCCCTCCTTTAGACCCTTTGGTATGAAAGGATCCTCCAGTATTAAAGTCCCTTCGAGTAACCTTCTCAGCTCCCCCGAAGAATCCTTGTATAATCCTTCCTCCTCGCATCCTCTAATTTTCCTCTCTTGCTCCAGGTACTCTCCCAGCGTCAGAACCTCTCGCTTCATCAACACTGCTAAAGCACCCTTCAACACACTCATCCTCTGTATTCATTAGCGTCATGTAACTACTTTTTGTTCACGACTTACTATTAAATTGGCGGGGTAATGCGCGCCATACAGCAGTGTATTTAGATTTCAGGCCCTGAGGAGAAGGAAGGGTTGGGAGCGAGGTTGAAAATGAAGGTACTGATAATGGTAGGTGGGGGAAAAGGAGGAGGGATAAATATTTAGAACCCATGAATTATTGAGAGGTTAGGAGGTGCGTGGGGAGTTCTAGTTCAAGAACAGGAACGTTAGCAGGAGCGTGGAGTGGGGAGGGAATTCCAAGGGAGGTGAGGAAGGTATGGGAAACAGTACGAATAATGAAGGAGAGATGGAGATCTTTTGGCCTAAGTGATTTAGAATAAAAGGAGGAAAGAGGATACAAAAGTACTTTGAGAAGGAATTAAAGTTGGAAATCACCACACAATTTACACACAACCAAAGGGGGATCTGTCTCTAACGTGTTTTGGCGCCAACTCGGATTTATGTAATTTATAGAAGAAAGAATAGGTAGAGGAAAATAAAGAAAAGAAGGGGGAAAAGCTGTAAATATTAATAAGAAAGAGCCTTAGTTTAAATTCTGGTGGAATAGATTGACGGGAAAAGGCTGTGGAGGGACTTCAGAGAAGAAGAGAAAGGAAAAGGAGGGCCAGGGTGGGGAATCATATGCAAGAAGAGGGTACAGGAAGGAAAAGGAATTAATTATAGAAGCCTGAACAGTAAGAAGTGTTAAGCAGGGTAGATTTGTGAGGAGGAAGGACAGGGATACATAGAGTTTTAGTCAGTGAATAAAAAAATAAATATATATATGTATATGTATATATATATATATATATATATATTAATATTAATATTGATATATGCACAAATAGAGTAATATGGGGAATTCAGTTCCCTCATCTTCGTCATCAGTATCATCAGAAACGGTTAATACGAATAGGAACGGGGCTGAAAGTATGAGTAGTCCAATAGGAATAAAGAATTTTGGGAATACATGTTATATGAATGCTGGGCTGCAGTTTATATCGGCGATGGGGATCTTTACGGAAGAGAATTTTGGAGGTTCAAAACTTAATAAAAGCTCCTCAGAGGAGGTTTGTAGGTCATTGATATCAATTTTGATTCAGCTGGGGAAGCCAAGCAGAACGACGGATGCGATTTCTCCCTACCAGCTTTTTAAACAGCTTAGACAGCAGAACCCGGATCTCTTTAATCAGCATCAGCAGGACGCGCACGAATTCATTATGTATATTTTGGAAATAATTCATGATGGGACGATTAGACCATGTAATGCTCCAAAGCTGTCGAACGAAGACCTTGAGAAGTTGAGCAAGAAATCAACTCGACCAGGAAATGTTTTTTGGAATAACCATATGATGAGAAACAATTCAATATTAAATAATACAATATGTGGACAATTCAGAAGTAGAATAACTTGCGAGAACTGTGGAAGCCATAGCGATACTTTCGATCCTTTTTGGGATATAACTTTGGCTCTTCCAGAGGTTTCGGATGATTACGAGAAAATTTCAATCGGGTCTTGTTTCAGGAAGTTCTTTGAGCAGCAGAATCTTTTTCATGAAAATGATGAGCCAAATTATAATTGTTCCCATTGTAAGAATATTGTGAATGCAACAAGGTGTATAAACATTTCGCAGTTCCCAAATGTGTTGCTTGTGACTTTAAAGAGGTTCAATAACAACGGAGAGAAGTGTAATTGGATTGTATCCTTTAAAACAGCAGGAATAATCCTCAAATCCCTGACAGAGATTGGACACTTCAAATTAGTAGCTGTGCTTCAACACAATGGAAGCACTCTTTTCCAAGGCCATTATATCTCCTACGTTTTTAAGAAGGAGTTCAATGGGTGGTTTAAATTTGATGATGACATAGTCACTTTAGTAGACGATATCCTCGAGGAGGACATTCAGGCCTACTGCCTTCTTTATATTCTCGAGTCAAAGAGTGCCCTGAACTCCAACTCCGACCAAGCTTATTCCGTGGGCGTAAAGAATCCGAGGAATTAGGCTCAGTTACTTCCAAGAACTTAAAACTTACTCAAACTTCTAAATAGCTGTTATAAATTAATGTTTTTAGTTCCATTGCTCGTTTGTAATGTTATTTCTACATTAATGGGTCCCTTCGGCTTTTTAGATTCCTGCAGGGATTTTGGCGGGTTCATTTGTTTTTTACTGCTTGCAAAGAAATTCAAAAAGTTTTTTTGCTTGAATAAAGGGTAAGAACTTTTGCCATTACTTGGTTCTTTTTAGTTTGAGATAGAGTAAAGTCTGGTGTCTCTTTTTCTTGGACAGATTTCGTTGCTGGATTGCTTGTGATTACAGACCAATCAATCTATGTACAACCAACCTTGACGAGCCCAGGTAGATTTCAGTAGTTTGATAAATCACTAACTTTAGAACTGTTGAATTCTTCAAGAACTACTACTACAGCTTGATATATTAAAGGGTTCTCAAGAAAAATGATTGGTGAAAGCTCAGACTCTTCATTATCATCTACGAATACGGTAATTGCAAAAATTTCCAGGGAATATCATGACTATGAAGGCGGGAAGAAGAAAAGGCAATTTAGCAGACGGAAGTTCAGGAAGCCAGGAGGGCGTGGAAACCATAACCCAGATACATTAGTGACTTCAGCACCAGGAGGAGTGTCAGAGGGAGGAGGATCAGAATCAGTGATTTCAACGCCAATAGCGTCAGTGAATTCTGCACCAAAAAGGGTTTTAGAGGTAGGAGGACCAGAATTAGTTGTTTCAACTTCAGAAAGAGCAAATTCCAAAGGAAGCAAGGCTAAGCCAAGGAATGGCCGAAATCCAAAAGGACAAAGAAACTTCCGTAATTACGGGGACAAGAAGGCAAATCCCAAAAGAGACAATTCCAATGTAATTGAAGGGGGAAGATCTGAGTACAATAAAAGCAACCGAGGTAATTTTATGGCAACTAAACCAAAGTACAGTTGGAGGAATGAGTTTTCCAGACTCAATAAGCTTTACGGCGCTAATATTATTGCAGAAGAGTTACTCTGTGATGAAGATGAGAACGACAAACCAACTGAGGAAAGGAAGACCATGAAGGATGATGATTCTTTCAGGAAAACATCAATAAAGCTGTCTTTCACATACCAACCAAGCGACCCAGATTTCCCTTTTTTAAAATTGAGTGAATATAATATGCAAGAGTCTAGAACAGAATCTTCCTCTCCTGAAAAATTTCCAATTTTAATACACATAACCATTCCTTCAGGATATCCAAAAGAAAATATCGAACAGGTGGTTTTTGATACACCAGAATACCAGTATGTGAGTTCAAAATTTAACGAAGTTTTCCAGGAATGCATTTCAAAATCTTCTTTGTCTTTAAGTCCAATTTATGAAGCTCTTAAGTCATTTGATAGGAATCTTTCAGAGCTGGTTTTAAATGGACTTCCTTCAGTAGAATCTATTAATGAATTTATTCTCTTGAACTGGACCCCTGGGGAACAAAAGCTTTTGGAAGAGGCGATTTGCTATTACAAGTACACGAAGGATGTAAACAAGAAGTGGATAGAAATTGCCAATCATGTTGGTAATGGAAAGACTGTTAAACAGTGTATTGATAGATACAAGTATTGCAGGTCATTAGTGGTCAATAAGCAGCCAGAGAGGAAGCCCACAATGGGGGAGGAACACGATGAGCAATATGCCACAAATAAATTAAAGGCTGATGATGAACTGCTTTATTTAGAAAAAGCTGGTAATGATACAACACCAGTGGGAGAATTTAGCAAACTGAATTTGACAAACTTTGAGAATTTGCTTATTAATGGTTTGGAGATTTTTTCGATTGATTTAATTTTTATTGCAATTTTGAGGCTTCAAATTTATTGCTTAAGATGTAATGAGGTGAATGATTATAAACCAATAAGTATTCCAAGCAACCAAGATTTGAGTTCAAATAGCCAGGAAGGAACGAAAGAATTGACTTTCTTGGATAATTTGGTGTTAGGAAACTCCCAAAACTGTAAGAAGTGTAGTTTAAAACATTCCATACACTTTTCACCACTAATATGCCACTCCAATGATATAAGAATTGGAAAGATTGAATTTTCTGAATGCTCTCTGAGGGATATTTTACCTTCAGATATCCTTGTTTCATGCTCAAATTGTAGTAATTTCCTGAAGATTAGGGAATTCTTTGTGGGAAAGCAATATTCAGTGAACTGTAGATATTGCTTTAAAGAGCTGAAAATTAAGGCAGATAGTTTAATTCTTGGAGATGAAATATTTAACGTTGATAAAAGCACAGACTTTTTACTTGCTGAGTTGAATAATATGAAAAAGTTCAAAAAAAAGGTTAAGGATTCAAAGCTTCCAACAGCTGTTGGAACCCCTCTCCCTTCAAATGGAACTTGTTCACATTATAAGAAATCAAATCGTTGGAATAGGTTTCCCTGTTGTAATAAAGCTTATCCGTGCCATGAGTGTCATGATAAAGATAATCCTGACCACAAGTTTGAATGGGCAAAACAAATGATTTGTGGATTTTGTAGTAGAGAACAAGGGTTCTCCGAAAGTTGTAGATATTGCCGTGCTAATCTGACAGGTAAGTCAGGTAATGCATCTGGAAGATTCTGGGAGGGAGGCAAAGGCTGCAGAAATCCTCTTACTTTGAGTAGTCGTGATAGTAGAAAACGGAAGTTGATTTCTCGACAACTCAAGAAGACTTGACTTGATAATGGTTTATTAACTCATAAAAGTTTCAATTTGAGTGTTTTTTAAAATCAATGTATTTATTTTTTGGATTTCTTGTGATTTTTGGTTAAAAAAAATCAACCTGATATTACCAATATTTGAGGCATGGCTTCTTGAATCAACGTGAAAACCATTTCAAATGTAAACTGTAGACTTATTAACATAAATAAGTAGTCTTCAAAATTATCCAATATATATATTAGTATGTGATTTAAAAGTAAAATCATTGATAAAAGTTTTCTTGAAAATATAAAGAACAATTTTACTAGTATTATTACCAATAAATAATATTCTAAAATTCGTGAATATAATTTCTTTCTTATATTATCAAATGAGTTACTTGCTTTTTCAATACAAGATGTTAATTCTGATTGAATATTTTCCAAAGTGAATTTAAATTTCCTCTTTAGGCTGTTTTTCTTATTTCCCATAGTAACTTCCGAGTTTTTTATTAAACTCTCTATATCTTTTTTTAGTAAAGCAATTTCTCTGTTAGAAAATTTTGATAAATATTGGATATAATTGTTAATTGTATTTTTATTCTCAGTTATTTTCCTATAAGCTAATTGATCAATGGAATACTGTCTGTAAAAAATGGACAAAATAACTAGTTTAATAGTAAGATTTTTTGAATTCTTTTCAAATTTACTACTTTGGTTTCTGAAGTTCATTATACCATAATCTCCTAGATTTATTTTTGAAAGTTGATCTACAGTCCTCTCTATATCATCGAGCTCATAGTGATTATACCACTTAATTTCATAGCCATCAATTATTGAGTTATTCAAATATGGGTGACCTTGATATGCTATAAATCTCTCTCTTGTTTTTGATTTTGAGTTTTTTTTAATCAAATCGATTAATTTTCTTAAGAAAATGATAGTCTTAGTACTACGATTAAAGCCAAGTATACCATTATTGTCACTCTTAGCTGCCCTCAATAAATGAATTAACTCATTCTCTAGAATAATCCAGTAACATTTTAATTTCTCTTCTTTCCTACTAGTACATTGGTCAGTAATTAATATATCTTGTCTTAAATCTTCCACAAAATTTTCAAAAAAACCCAAAAAATTCACTGTACACTCAATTTCACAAATTATTGCTATGATTAGTAGTGTGGTTAACCAAATCTGACTACTTTTGAGCTTTGCATGCATGCCGGTATTAATTGATGTCACTTATTAAAAATAAAAAAACAGGCGCCAACATGTACATGCATACATTGAAAGTATTTTTTTTAACCACGTAATAAGGGAGGAAAAAAAAAAATTTAATCCCACACAAATTACAAACTGACATAAAATAATAAAAAAAATAATATAAAGGAGGACACGCCGAAGGGAAATTAATATAAAGATATGTAATAGCTGAGAGTTGCATAATTTTCAAGTTAATGATTGAGTTGAAAAGAACAATTTGTTAAGATTCAAATATACACGAATACACACATAAATATCAAGCAATACAATAACTTTCAGAAGTGGAATATAATGAATTAAGATAGATGAAATTCATCAAATGTTCAAAAAGGCAGAAGAAAGTGGTATTAATGATAATTTTATTACTGATTTCATACTACATATATATTAGAGGCTTAACTTATAGCAAAAACAATAATTCCAGATATGTAGGGAGATATATACATGCTTATATTAAGTACTTATGTGGATATTTTTGGAGTAATTGTTTGGAGAGGCCCAAACTGGTCTCCAAATTAACAAGTTTACTTCCAATAATCAAACAGGGAAACACCCAGAGACTTTTGAATTGGGGAGATCTTTCTCACATGAATAATGAAAATTTATTATCTACCGAAAATGAAAAGAGCTGTAAATATCTTATAATGCTTCTAAATCCATGGGATTTGCCAAGCGATTGCATTTCTACAGAATTTGAGGAACAAAAATTCAATAGTACTAGTGATTCATCCATATTTATTATGGAACATAATCTGAGCAATAATCTATGGAAGAAGGAGCTCTATAGAACCATTTCTGAAAGGACAAACAATATGAAAGCTTTAGAAGATTACGTAATTCTGGTAAGACTTGGAGAAGATTTAGAAGGTGAGCTGTCAAATTTTTTTAAAGGGAAAAACTTTCAAAGAGAAACGGGAGAGGATTATCTAAATAGGTTATTGGATATGTCACTAGACTTGGATTTTAGTGACAGTGAGTGTAAGAGGAATGTAAATATCAGGCGACTTTGGGAATTTGGTCGTTTATATCACGAATTAAATAAAAGTAGTGGATCTTATACAGCTGGAGAGTCTAAATACTATAAGGATTTTTTGGCTTTTGTTTATTATAAGTGCATTTATGGCGTAGAAAGTTCTAATATGGCTAAAGATCTAGAAAAAAGTACAGAGAATGATCATCCTTTTAATAAATTTAGAATTGGGGATAAAACTGATTCAGATAAACAAGGCCCATTCTTTGAGGTAATTGCTTGCTATCAGTTAATCCCTACCTTTGGGATTGAAGATAATGAGTTAGTTTCCCTTGGAAAACTATGCGATTGGGAGTTTGAAAGCAAAGATTTCTACGTTCAAAGTGATATTGACCAAGAAAAAATACGACTTATAAGACAACATATAACACAAATCGATGAGATTTATTCAAAGCTAGATATAATTCGACTAAATCACAAATATTATCAAAATCTAGCTAAAGAAAATAAAATAGAGGACTTTCAGACAAGTTATCTGAACCAATTAATACTTTTATTGAAGAAAACTACTAGGCAAATCATGATTCAGTATACTTATATTACTGAAGAAATCGGCAGCTTCATCGATTCTTCTCAAAAAGTTGATCAACTTTCTGAAGCCATATCTCCAAATAAACCTAATAGTTATCCTATTATATCAACTACCGGTCTCATCAACAGTATTTCAAATAGTAATAATAATAAACAAGTTTCAGACTCTATCAACTGGAAGCAACTCATTTCAAGCATAATTGACAACACACAAAACATTCTGGTGAGGGAACACATCAACACAATGTTAATCAATTTTCTGTTTGACACAATTATCAATATGCTGAATCCCTGGATAAGCTTATTCTATCAAGCAAGTTTTATCATCAATTCTTATCTGAGCATTATATCTTTTCTACTGGTTATTGTAGCAATCCTGGTGTGCTTTAACACAATACCGTGCTTCAGAAATGAAAAAGATGAGCAGAAGTCACAGAAGATTTGGGCAAAAGTTTTAAGAATTTACAAGGCTAACGCAATGGTGATATTATTAAATGTAATTTTTATTTTGGGCGGGCTACTTAGGTATCTATATTTACCTAATGAAATCGAGCTTTTAAATACAAATATAGCAATAATAAAAGCAGTCAATAAGGTATTGAACATAATACTGTGCCCATGTGTGGTGAATATAATAACATCATTTTCTACAGTTTTTTCAATATTTCAGTGGCAGTTTATATGGATGAGTAGAAAGCTCTCGTTTTCGAGTTTAATTAATTTATAATGGTAGATCTAGACTATAAACGGACATGGCATGAGAATAATATTTTTTCAGTAAAATTTTTGCAAGTAGAAAAAAATAGAGGAGAAACTTCTTACTTGTTAGATTTTACATGTACTAGAGAGTTATAAGAGAAAAAAGGGACGAATTAAAAAAAGTTGGAAATAAAAAGCAAAATCAAGTATTAAGGTTATATTACATGGGAATAATTGTATAAGTTGGGAATAAAAGTAAAGTTTTGATGGTATATATATGACTGAATAAGGCTATATATCATTGGAATAGTTAATAAACAGGTTTGAACAAAAAAATTAACAATATTGAATCCAGGATAAAGCTGAGGGTTAAAAGATTCCAAGGCACATGAGAACAATCACATGATATATATAAACATATGTTAAAAGAAGCAAAAGAGTAATTTGGCTACTTGGAAGTGCTTATTGTTACTAATTATATGTATTTATACATATAAATGTATATGTATATTTATACATATATATGTATGTATATATAATGTGTACATGTATATAAATATCGAAAGAAATTGAATTAGACTTTTGAAATATAATTGGAGAAAACATGGAATCGTCAAAATACAAGCTATTAGATACAGGGTTTTGGAATGAAATGCCATCAAAAATGAAGATAGAGTCAATAAAGTCCCAGGAAACTAGTGGAATAAAACAAGCAAGTGTCGAGACAATGCATCCAATAATAGGACAAGATCAATGGTCAAATGGCATGGAATGCCTAATGAATTCAGAAGGAAAGGATGGAAATTCAGTTGATTCAAAAGATCTGGATGGTGGTGGTGGCGGAGGATTAGTGGTTGTAGGAGTGATTGAGCGAAGTAAAAATGAAATGATGGGAGGTCTGGGTTTAGAATCTTCGGTAATTACAATGAATAATGGCTTTGGGGGAAATAAAAATGAGTTATTAAAAAACTCAGATGATTTAAGTATAGGATTATCTCCAAAGAGGTCAAAGCGTATGTTGAAAGATGATTTGGAACTGGAGACGGCAATAGCTACTAGTGGTAATGGAGTTACAGGAGGTTCTTGTTCAGCAGTAGTAAAATCTTCCCTTAAGTGGAGTAGTGGAGGCTCTGGTAGTAATAATAATGGAATGGGAACACCATGTTCAGGTCAGGATAGCAGCCATATAGTAACTCCACCACCTCCAATAAACCATTCTTATAGACAATTTGGAAGTATAAATGCTTCAACAATATCAACCACTCCAACTAGAAGTATTCACCACAGTGCTGGAGTGGATCCAGATTTAGATTTGGATGTTGAAATTGATGTTGAGGAGGAGATGGTTGATGATGAGGCAGATTTAAATCAACAAGATGAACCCAATGCCAGCTTAAGTGGAGCCTCTAGGGCTAATAATGAGTTGGGGAGTGGTGTTAGTATGGGAAGTGGCAGTGGAGGATCATTGTTTAGTGGAACCCAAAACGGTATATTTTTTATAAAGAAGAATAATGGAGGTAGTGGAGGTGGGGGAGTGAATAGTCACCACCATCACCACCACAACCACTCTCACACCCAGGGAGAAGGTGGGGGTCAAGCAAAGCCGAGCGGAGGATTGGGGGTAAGTCAGGCAGGCGATCAATATAAAAGTGGTTATAAAGGTGTGTCTTGGAATAAGAGGATGCAGAGTTGGTTGGCATTTTGGACTGAAGGCCAGAGACGTAGAAGCAAGACTTTTAACTCTAAAATATATGGCTTTGATGTAGCAAGGAGTGAAGCAATAGCATTTTTGAAGGCAAAGCAAAGTGAGTTACAGAGTATTGGCCAGCTTCCAAGCAAGAAGTCAATGCAATATATTCGTTCTAACATGGATGAATTATCATCTTTAAAAAGTATGAATGGTATATATTTGTCGAATGTGGTTTCAGGAAGAAGTCTGAATAATGTTGGGAGACCAAAGTTTGGGGGTATTTTGAAATCACAGAGAGGAGAAATGCTTTGTGATTATGATGACGGCCATGAGGGAGCTTCTTTGGGTGGAATTGGAGGATCAATAGGAAGTGGTGAAAATGAGGGATTAATGTTGGATAATTTGTCAGGTACAAAAATAGGGAGCAATGGCAGTGGTAATAACAGTAATTGCAATGTTGGTGGAGGCAACAACGGAAATAAGGGAGGAAGTAATGTTGGTAATGGCATTACTGGGGGAGGTGTTGGTGTTGGTGGTAGCAGTATTAGTAGTGGACTGAGTATCAATAAAGGAGGTGCTGGCAACACTTTAATGGGGATGAACAGCATTAAGATTGGAGGAGGGAGCAATGTGGGGGGAGATGTCGGTGGTTTAGGGAATATGAGCCATATTCATCCTTTAATAGGTAATAACGATTTTATGAGTTCAATAGAAAATAAGGCGTTAATTAACCATAATTCATTATTTTCGCCATATGGAGGAGGAATAGGTGGTAGCGATTCAGGAATGGTTGGTGGCGGTAATTTAGTAGAGAAGTTGGGTCTATCAAGAGTGGGTGTGAGTGGGGGTGTAGGAACTGGAGGTGGATATGTAGGGATGATATATGATGATACAATGAGTGGGGCAAGCATGGGTGGATTGGGAATAATTGGAGGAAGCACTAATGCGGCAGCAGCAGCGGCAGTGGCGGCAGTAGCAGTTGCTTCTACAGGTTCATCATCACTACCTACATCTCTACCAGCAATTTCACCATCATCATCATCATCATCTTCTTCTTCTTCTTCTTCTTCTTCAAGCTCTTCACCAGTATCAACAACACCTGCATCATCAATAATACCATCAACTTCTAATTCAAATTCCGTATCTAATGTTGGGCCAACTACAAGCTCTGGGGGAGCAGGTACAAGTTCAGTTTCAAATTCAAATTCAAATTCAAATTCAAATTCAAGTCCAAATTCAAATTCCTCTTCAATACCAATCGTAGGAGGGAGTTTGGGAGGAGGAAGTGGTGGATCTGGCCATCAGTATTACTCACTATCAGACTTAAAATCTGTGAATCCTGCATCTTCGATTAGTTTTTATAACTCTATGAATGGTGGAGTAGGGGGAAATCATGGAATTGGGATGGGAATGAGTAACAGAATCATGTCAGGAATATCGCCAGGAGTGATTCACTCAAAATCTGCAATGAGTGGTGGAGGTGGCAGCGTTGTTCAAATGGAGAATTATGAGGATGCGAGCGGACTAAACAAAATAGCTCAGGGATTGTTTGGAGGATCTAATGTTAATGGTGGCGGTAATCCTGTTGGAGTATTGACAGGTGGGCATGTAGGTTCATCAGTTACTGGAGTTGGAGTTGGTGGGTTTGTTAAGGGTACAGCAGGGGGGCAAGGAATAATGGCTTTGAGTGGAGGAGGAAGTTTGATGGGGAATGTACTGATGATGAATGGAGGAGTAGCAAGCGGAGGAGGAGGTGGCAGTGGTGGTGTTGTTGGTGGTGGGGGAATTGGAGGGGGAGGTTTAGAAGCTACTGGTACGGTTTCACCATCAACAACAGCAACATCTCTACTACAGATGGCTTTGAATACAATTAACGATAATAGTATTAAGATAAATAACTATTTGAACAATGGGATAAAGCAGCAACAAAAGCAACAACAGCAAGCTGGTGGGAATGGACCATTACTAGGAGTGAGACCTGAGGATTTGAAATTGAAGTCAGTGGGGATGGATGAAACCAAACAGACTATTTTGAATAATACATCAACTAATCATGGTAATGTTTTGAATGGTTATACAGGAGCAGAGTTGAATGTGGGAACGGTGAACAAAGGAGGAGGGAATGCTGTAGTACTTTCTTCTGGTACAAAGCAAGCATTTGAGCATGGCAAAGCTGTGTTAGTGGGAGGAGTTCCTTCACTATCATCATCTTCTCCTTCTCCTACTCCTTCTACTCCTAATCCTAATCCTACTCCTAATCCTACTCCTGCTCATACTCCTACTCCTACTCCTACTCCTACATCAAGTTCTGTTCTTCCATGTACCTCCGGTATTCCAACTCCTTCAACTGTGGCATCATTGCTACCATCTTCACCACCACTTTCCTTATCAGCTTCTAATCAATATCAGGATCTTCAGCAGCAATCCTCAGTTATGGTATCATCATCAATTTCTCCTTCATCTCAATCTTCTTCATCATTGCCTCAGCCATCATCTTTATCTTCATCATCTTTATCTTCATCATCTTCACCATCATCATCTTCATCTTCATCTTCATCTTCATCATCATCATCTTCATCTTCATCTTCATCTTCGCCATCATCATCTTTTTCGTCTTCGTCCCCATCCTCCACTAATACCAATACTAGTGCTGATGCTATGAATACTAATACTAATAATATTACTTCCAAATTAGTGATCGGAGGGGATAGTAGTGGTAATAGTAGTAGCGGTAATACTATTGGAAGTGAAGGTTGGTCAGATATATTTCAGTATAACAAATTGGTCAGCAGTGCAGTGAATTATACAATAAACAGTTTAAGTGGAGGCGGAGCGTTTGGAAGTAGTGATAAAGGAGTAGATTGTATGGCGACATCTGAGGTGAATAATACGCTAAGGAGCTCGAATCTTTTAAATGCAGTGAGTATATTTGACAGTAAGATAGGGGATGAGAAGGTTGAAAAGTGAAGGAAGATAACAAGAAGATTTTCATGATAATTATTCTCAATTCTTTAATGTTTATATTACATATAATCAATGATCTCTAATTCAAAAGGTTATATTTAAAGTAACCAATAGATAATTTAACCAAGACAAGTTTCAATCTTATTTCTGATAGTTTTGAGGTTATCTTTAGGAAAGAATTTGATCTCGGTAAAGTTCTGAGTGGATTTAAAGATAAGGTTATATGGATTATCATTATGAAAAGTAATAAAAGAGACAGAGATAATCTTTTGACTGAACTTACTTTAAATGGAAAGGAATATTGGGTATTATTGGAGGAAAATAATGAATCCAAGTCCCAATATGCAAGCTCAAGAAGTAGTGTTTTGAAGTAATGAGTGATTCCTTCTTCAGATAAGCAATTGAATGCAAAGTTAGATATGATTTCTGAGATATTACTTGAGATTTGGGGATTCTCTAAGATTGAGTTAACCTATTAAATGGAGGAAGTTAATAAGAAAACATTTAAGGTATATTTGATATATTACTATTTAATAAAATCGGGGTTTGATTGGATTGTTTTATAAAATATATTGAAGCGAATGGAATGATCGTTTAAAGGAGAATTTTTGTTTTTTTTCAACTCCGTCTCAACTTATCTTCAGTTCTTATTAAAACTTTACTCTTATTTAATAATCTTGAGAAAATGATGACCCCACAAGATTAAATTTTACTTACATTTGACAAGATATCACTGACATTATTAAATTTGAAGAAGAGATTATTTTTTTTGAATAAATGATCATAGAATTGGTTGGAATGGTAGGATCTAATATTTTGGAAGATCATTGTTCCTGAAAGAAAGAATGATTTTTTTTATTATTTATGAATGAAAAAGAGGATAATATTTAACTTACCGGTGAGCATAAGCATTCTAAGTCTATTAGACCAAGGACCGACTCCAGATACGTCTAGGGAGAATTTACTAGATATTGATTTGGCAATCCAATCTTGAAAGGATATTGATTCTTTTCTACAAATGAATTTTGAGTCACATAATGTAAGTTTTTCAAGTAAATTGGCTCTATTTTCACAAGAAATTTTGTTTGAATCAGATATAAAGACATTGTTTGAGACTTTTTCACTTTGATTATTATGGGAAATTTCATTGTAGATACTACAAGAGAGATCAAGTCTGGAAGTATCAGTATATCTTCCAATGAAGAATAGGTTATTGTTTTTAATATTCCATAAATCTTTATTATTTGGGTGGTAATTAGAAATAATAGATCTTGCAGTAAGTTCGTTATTATCAAGATGATTAACATAGGGAATAGAAGCAAAATCCCATGAGTTTGGATGTGATGATATTGAAAGTATGAGCCCACCAGAATTTGGTGAGTTTTTAGGATTGTTAAATTTACAAATACAGTGAAGATGGTTGAATAGTTTGGTTATGTTTCCTTTCTTTAATTTATCAAATATGGAAGGGAATATGTGGTTTTTATTTTCAAAAAAACAAGGGATATAGCATTGTATAGTTCCATGACACATAATTTCTGGAATATGAGAAGAGGCTTTTGAAATGACTTGTTTAACAAAATTGTTGATTGATTCACATATTTTATATGTTGGGAGATGATGATTGATTAGACTTGAAAAAATGGTACCATTATTTTGGTTAAGGTTCTGAATGGATTGGCTGCTATTGCTATGGCTATGATGATAGTATTTATTTGGGTTAAATGAAAGAAAATAACTTGGAAGAGTAGAAGAAGGATGAGAAAAGGAGGGTTGATTACTTGTACTGCTATTGTTATAATAAAAATTTGACAGAGTATATTTATTATTAAATTGTTTTTGTGATTGGAAAAACACATGGTGAATCTCTGTTGAGTTTGAAAGTAGGAATTGTATTTGTTTGGAAAATTTAGAATTTAAGATACACTTTTCGAGATGAAGCGTATCATTTTCGTAAATATGAAAAGGCATAGAATTCCAGATGATAGGACAATCATCATAATGTATGAGCAAATCTAAATATCTTATATGATTATAATAATATTGTATAGAGTTATTTTTGTTGTTGTTTTGAATTTCTTTTTGGTTGGTTTTTTGAATTGCTTTAAATATGTATTTGATAGTGTGATTAATATCTCTGATCTTTAATTGTTTTAGTTGACTTACTTTAGGAATACGATCATCTAGGATGCATGAAATAATTGGGTCAAAGCTGAGGATTTTACGGGTTATTGGATCAAAGACGTATTTGAGCCGTAGTCTGATCATTGTATTATCATCATTTATGGTAGTACTTGTTAAATACTTTATAATTTCTTCTGTTTGTAGGGAAGGACCTAATTTGAGTGGTTTTGAATGATTGGATGAATTGGGGTTGGTTTTGTATTTCGATATTAAAGACTTGACACTTTTTTTCCAGTAATCTTGACATGATTTTAAAAAATTAGTTTTATGATGATTTTGAAATGCTTTAATAATTTCAGGTAAATGATTGAATGTCTGAAAAATGTTTTGATTAACAAATCTTTGATTTTTGTATTCGGTTTGTTTCTCACTTTCTCCAGGAATCTTTTCTAAAGCAAAAAAGAGGTTGGAGTTATTATTTTCTTGAGTTAGTTTAACATGCTCTGCTTGAAGTAGCACGTGTTTGATTATTTGTCTTTCAGGCTTCTTTTGGTGTTGGTTGTCGTTATTTAATTCAGTAATAATGTAACAGAATATACATACCAGTACCAGGGAATGGAGAAACAGAGCAACAAACTTCATTCGAATCATATCTATAAATTTTAAAAATTTTTTACTTGCTTTAAATTTGCTCGGGTTTCATCTGGTTAACTTTTGGTAAAAATTGAATTAATGAATTTAACAAGTAAAATGAGTTATTTCTTTCTTTTCCTCGTTCTTTCTTCCTTGTTGCTTCTTTTCCACTCCAGTAAATACTATTATCTTTATGTTTAATTCGTTTATTTCTCTACCTATTTGTTGTTTTTATTGACAAATTTCTTTCTCTTTTCTTCTTCTCTTCTATACCGGTATTGCAATTCCCCACAGTCAAAAAGTGCATCACGTGCACATGGCGCCGGCGGTCAAGTGTTTATTTTTATTTTTGCCATATTGTGAAGCCATGTAATATATAAGGTCGCATCGAGGATTAAATAAATAAAAAAAATCGATTGATAAATTTTTTGGAATAGAAAAAAACTTGTTTGCAGAAAAATCTGTGGGAGAAAATATTGGGAGAAAAAGCACTTGTAGAAAAAGCATTGGAATAAAAAGTTAGTGGGAGCGGGGATGAAAAAAACATACAAATGACTCTCTCGGAATGAGAAGTAGAAAAAAAGAGAAGGAAAAAAGTAAAAAAGATATTTTTTTAATTGTAAATGTTTTTTGTAATTATCTCTAAATTAAATCTATTTTCTTCTATTTATTATTTTTCTGCCGTATGTAAATATTAATTAATACAACTTTTGGCGGGGAAAAAGTCAAAACTAAATAATATTAATATAATTGAAAAAATGGTTTTTTGATAAGAATAGGAATGGAATAGTTTATATATTCATGAATAAGAAGATATGGAAGAACCATTAAATTTAAGGAAGATACAGGGAATAGATAAGGAAGAGAATGGAATGAAGGGAATAATAGAAGGACAGGTTTTGGAGGTAAATCAAAGTCAAGAATATTCTGGAAATAAGAATAAGAAAAGATCTGAATATAAAAAATTACAGAATAGACTAAAAAAGCAAAGAAATAAAGAAAATAGAAAGAAAAGAAGAATACGACAAGTTGAAAATCAATGTATTGATTTATTAAATAAAGATGAGAAAAATTCAGTGGATGATTTTAAAGATAAAGAAGAATTGATAGTTTTTAAAATACAAGAAAATGAGGAACTGAAAAGGTTGTTTGGAGAGTCTTGCAAACTTTTAATTGGCCTGGATCACCAAAACTTCTTGGAAGAAACTGAGAATGATACTGAGAAAAAGGAGACATATGAAGAGGAAAACGAAGAGAACAAAAAGTCCCTTGATAATATTCATGACGGTAATGAAGGAATAAGTATGAAACTATTAATGGAAGAAGAGGAGGATGAGGATGAGGAGAGGGAGGAGATGGAAAAAAAGAGAAGACATGAATTTTTGCAAGAAATGAAGAGTAGAAACAATGGAGTAATTGGTAAAATGACGGTTAAGGAGTTAAAAGAAAAAACAAATCATCCAGAATTAGTTGAAATTTGGGATACTACAGCTGAAGATCCAGAGTTTCTTGTATATTTAAAAAGTTGTCAAGGATCAGTAAGAATTCCTCATCATTGGAATTCTAAAAGAAGATACTTACAAGGAAAAAAAGGGTTAGAAAGGCCTCCATATAAGCTTCCACATTTTATTGAAGAAACTAAAATTGCAGAAATTAGAGCTTTAATATTGGAAGAAGAAAGTAAGATGACTATGAAGCAAAAACAAAGAAGGAAGATACGTCCAAAACTTAATAGAATGGATATTGATTATCAAGTTCTGCACGATGCTTTCTTTATACATTCAACCAAACCATATTTAACACAATTCGGGGATTTGTATTATGAGGGAAAAGAGTTTGAATTCAAATTCAAAAATATACGACCTGGTAAACTCTCTCAGCGTCTTAAAGATGCTTTAGGAATGCAACCTAATTGGCCTCCTCCTTGGTTGGTTAGAATGCAAAAGTATGGACCTCCGCCTTCATACCCTTATTTAAGAGTACCAGGAGTTAATTCTCAAATTCCTAATGGCTGTGAATTTGGATTTAGACCGGGAGAGTGGGGGAAGCCTCCTCTTGATGATCATGGAAAGCCTATTTGGGGTCTATTACCTCCCATTGAAGATGATGATTCCAATAACTCCAAGAACAATTCCTCCCTGTATTCATCTGCTTTTGATTACTGGGGAGAAATAGAATATGACCAACTTGATGATCTTGAAAATTCTGATGATAATCAACAAGATGAACTTACAGAAGCACAAAGCCATGGTACTGGAATTCTTGCCAAAAACACAAGTATTAATAGCAATAGTAATAATAGTGCTCATGAAGTTTCCAGTATTATAGGAGCTGGTAGCAGTAATAACTATTCGTATTCAGTTGAAAATCCTCAAGGAGAAGATAACAACACATCTATTTCTGTTATTAATCCTTTCTTATTCACCCACAATCAGGCTAATAGTATTAAGGGCAGAAATAATAATAATAATAACAATAATAATAATGAAGTTAGCCAGTCACCATTGTACACAGTACTTGAGAGAAAGGATCTTAGAATGGACAATAATTCCATTTTTCCATCATCGTATACATATAGTTACAAGTAATAAAACTGCATCTTTTTAGTTAAATTGAGTCTTTAAAATCTCTATTTCTTGTTTTAATTCCTTAATTTTAGCTTTTTTATCATACATAGATGCAAGATTATTGATTAGTGTATAGGACTGATTTAAACAAGATTCAAGTATGGCTTCTAGATCCTCAATAGATAGAGCATTGCTACCTACTTTTCTATATAGTTCTTCTTTAGTCAATAAGAACGTTATATGGGATTCAAGAAATCTCATACCTGCAAAATCTGTTAAAACTTCAAGAAGTGCTTCCTTCAATTCATCAGAATCTAACCTTGAGAATTGGCGGGTAAATATTATAGCACAATCTGAAATTATCATTAGGAGCATAACATCAATAGAGGCCTTAATTTCACGGATAGTGTTCTTAAAAGTCTGGATTTCGGTATTTTTTTCGGAAATTAGTCGTGATCTCGTAACAGGATCTTGTAATCTAGATAATGGATGATGAGTAGTGGTACTAGTAATCAGTCCCTTTGATAATCTATGTTTAGCTTTTTTAGATTTCGACCCTCTTCTTCCAAAATCTTTATCGTCAGCTCGACTGCTAGGACCTGGGCTTCCTGATAAATCTCCGATTGAAGAACAGAGACACTTTGTTCTGTAGATTCTGGATCCACATTTTGGACAAAATTCCGAGGAAGGAATGGAAGCTCTAATTTTCAAAATTGAAATACTTTCTAAAACTAGAGTGTATTGATACTCATTTTTCTTGCATAGACTTGTAATAAAAGAATAGTTGGCATTAAATAAACCAATCATTAGAAGGACAAATAAGCAAATACGTAGGAACATAGTTAATGGAATCAAAACCTTCACAGTAATAAATAGAACACAATTCAATTCGTAAGATGAATCAAATATTCTCAAAATCCAGAAAGTGTTGCTTTACTTCTTAAGTATAGTTATTGAAAGGGATGTGGTATTGTTGCTTTAACAATTGATCTGTTGACTTAAGGCATATATATTACATAAACCACATATAACATATATGTATTTCTGTGACTATACTTGATCAATATAAACAAGTATTAATTGTATAAAGGAAGAGGAGTACGAAGAAGAATACAAAGACAAAACCAATAAGAAAATATTTAATTGATACCCTCTTTTTTCCTTTTACAATGTTTAAATTATAATAAATGCCGCACAGTTTTGGCGTCACAAATTTTATATTTTTTATAATGGGATAAAAAGGTTCAAAAGCTGAATAGTGTGAAAGATGGGAAAGAACAAGGTAGTGTAAGAAGGTGAGGGGGACTTTTTTCATAAGTATTAGGAAGTTATTTATGGAAAGAGAGAAAAAAAAGAGATTTATATATATAATTAATGGAATGAAAGGAAATGAAGTATTTAGGCGGGAGTGCATGCAAAAATCAACGGTATACAAGAGCGATCAAGGCAATAAATAAGGTTTGAAGAACAAGAAAAAAAATTAAATATATAGATAAATAAAGGAAATAAAGTATTTTAAGTTGGATTAAGGCTGCTATACACAAAAGTTGAATAAGTACACTAAAGTTCTTTCCAATTTCTCAATAAAAAAAAGAATGAATTTGGCATTGAAATCGAGTAGATTATTGCCATAAAAGATATGATTAATGCAAACTTATATATATTTATATATGGAACAACCAAGAGATACCAAGAAATAACAGGAAATTTCAAGAAATGGAATTTTCGTTGGCAGGTGATTATTTACTCAGATACTTGATTTCTCTTCTGAGTTGTTTTATTTTCAGTTTAGATTCAGTGTATGATGCTACGTTATTTAAGAGCATAAGTAAGATTTGCTTGCAATGAGCGTGCTTTTCCTCCAATTCTTCGAGTGACCCGGAAATGACATTCCTCGATAAAACTTCCGGGACAGACAAAATTTCAGGAACGACTTCGTCACTCGAAAACTTATTACTAGCGAAATCCGACCACAATTCCATCAAAACATCCAAAAGTTCCGTATCCAGTAAATTAGAAAAGCTTTCAGGTAGAAATAATCTGCAATCTTTAATAAACATGGAAAATAAGTGTAGGTTTGAAAACTTGATATCCGAGCAAGATTCTTTGTAATTTCTAATAATGGACATTCTGGCCTCAATCATATGCAATCTTTGTTTTTCTGATAACGCATGAGAGCCGAGTAATGACTCCGATGGCTGTTCCTCCTCCTTGTTACTAGCAGCAACAACAGTACTTGCACTATTACTAGTGCTGCTACCAGCACTAGTACTATTTGCGTTACTGTTGTAGCTCCTAGACCTACTTCTACTCCTACTTCTGTTCCGACTCCTACTCCTACTCCTGCTCCTGCTCCTGCTCCTGCTCCTACTCCTACTCCTATTCCTGTTCCCACTCCTGCTCCTGTTCCCACTCCTGCCTCTACTTACGCTCCTATTCCTGCTACCGCTTCTGCTTGTATTCCTGCTTCTAGTTTTATTTCTACTAGTACTTTTATCTCTACTCCTACTCCTACTAGTAGTTCTACTTGCACTTCTGCTTTTAGTTCTACTTGTACTTCTGCTTCTAGTTCTAGTTCTAGTTCTAGTTCTAGTTCTAGTTCTAGTTCTAGTTCTAGTTCTAGTTCTAGTTATAGTTCTAGTTCTAGTTCTAGTTCTACTTCTGTTTCTACTTAAACTTCCTCTTCCCCTCTCCGAATCAGACTGCCTGGTTGAGTCTTTTCGAGTCAGAATAATAGGTTCTACTTCTAGAGTTCTATGCTCGCTTAATAGGGAACTTTTTCTGTGGCTAAGTTTCACAGGACTTGCAACTTTGTCTCTGCCTCCGCTTCTATTTCTGGATCTGGATCTGTTCTTACTTCGACTCACTTCACTTACATTTGAAGAACTGAGGCCTGAAAGCCTACCAGTACTGCTCGATAGGCCAGTTTCAGAATCAGAATTAGAAATAGTCTCATAGTCGGGACTCTGAGGTCCATTTAAAAAATGCCTATTATTATTGGGCTGAGGAGCATTTGCTTGAAGTTTTAGTAGAGAAACCTCCAGAAATTGAGAATTTCTCGCTACTTTTATTAAATTGAAGGTGCAAAATAAGGATTTTCTACTGGAAAAAAACAAACTATAAAAGAGCTGATGTGTTATAAATAACACCAGAAATAATAATTTCATCATTTATGTTCCAATTAATTAACAGTCTCTTAAATATCCACTTAATTACACAAGTGCTATTTTCCTCAATTAACTAAACACAAAATAACCACAAAAAAATTTATACGAAACAATTGCGTAATAGTAATAGTAATTTCTTTTTGTAAAAAACTATTATCGTTACCAATTAAATTTCCCACAGAAAAGATAACCAAAGTTTTTCATTTACATTTATTCACAAAGGTCAATTAAAATCTAAATTGATTTATGTTCTCTTCAATACAAATTATTGTATGAGTCCATTAATTACATAGTATTATTTAATATTCATAGATTTTTGTCTTAACTTTCTTCTTCAAATTAAGGACCTTCCCAAATCAACTAATTACAGGCTGAATATATACATATATATACATATATATTATATATATGATTGCAAGAGATGAACATTAACTATTATTCACAAGCATTAATATTATTTTATTTTTAGTAGTCTTTTGTTATATTTTAATTAAAAATAAAAAAAGAATTGTTTTAAGACCAATTTATAATGCGAGTTGCGGGAGACGTTTACAAATGTTGACAAAAAATTCCAAGTTCCCAAAATTTGTCAACTTTCTTGTTTCTTTTCCATCTATTTCACAAGTTTTTTTCGTAAATGCAAATTAAAAATAATTGGTCTATTTTCATATTTAAGCACAAGAAGCCAGCTATTTCTACAAGAATTCTCTATGTTTATACTTGAAAAGAAAGAAAAACTATTTTCGATTAATTGATTTTCCCCCGAAATTTATTCTCCCTCCTCTCCCGCCCCACTATTTTTTTTCTAAATGTATATTTTCAATTTGTTTATATATTTTTGTACACGTGTATAATAAATATTTAAATATGCATTCAATAAGAATTGCCCACATTGTATTTATTCGTAATATGTTAAAAACACCGGTACGTGCAAGTATTTAGTTTTTGCATGCACGTACTTGCAAATAAAGTATGGTTGATTCGTGTAGCAGCTAGAAATTATTCTTAATCGGTGAATTAATTGAATATATATTTTTCTAAAAATTTGAAAATTAAGTTTGCTTTTATTTATTATTATTTATATCATAAATAAATATTTGTATTATAAATTCTAAAAAAGAGGGGTTTAGACAGCTTAAATAAATAAAATTTTATTTTAATTAAAAAAATTTTTTTTGGCAAATTTTGAAAATAGCGCAAAGTGGGAGGATGTGTGAAAATTAAGAGACGGTAACGTGGAATTTTAAAAATTAGCAAGAAAAAAAATAAATAATAACAATAATATTTGAGAATCGAGACTTGATAAATTTGTACATTATTGAACATAATTTGATCAGAATTGGAAACGGGAAGAAATAATCAAACCAGAAAAGAAAAGCAAAGTCTCAGAACAAAGTACATAAAGCTTCTAGGAAAGAAATAAGAGGATTATATAAATAAATATTATGTCAGGTATAGAATCTTACCCTGCATAAGAAAATACAAATGTATATGCATTTATATATATATATATATATATATATATATATACTTGTATATATATTTGTATATTTTAATATAAGTGATATGTAATACTAAAGCTAAAAATTCAAAGCTCAAGATTTAGGATATTGATATATATTGAGAGAATAAATACAAAGAGGAAAGATAGTTCTGAGGGAAGAAAGGATGTTTGTAGACTCAGGGAAAGTAACAAGAGGCAGGAACTCAGATAGCAGGGACATGGCAAATGGAGGAGGATTTGTTCCATCAGACGACGATAGTGTGTTTTGGATGAGACTAGAGGATGAGTATTTTGGCAAAATTGATGATAGAATGAGAGATATTTTGAAATTCCATATTCATTCATCCGAGTATATTCTAAACATAATAAACGATACTTTAAATTTGCACCAAGAAAAAGATTGGAGTGACTTTGTTACAACTAGTATGACTTTAACAGAAGGACTTAGAGGTTGGAACCGTGTTCCAAGGGAGGTAAATGGTGAGGGATTTGGGTTATTTGAGAACAATGGAGAATTGCAGAATACATTGGACGGATACGTGCAAGACCCATTAAAGGAGGAGCAGAATAAAGCATTGGATTTGGAGGAGAAGGATAAACAAATTTACGATGGGAAGAGGATAAAGAGTATAAGTTTAACATTAAGTATCCCACCACTAGTCAAACCAACGGATTTTCCAAGAGAATTAACTCACTGTAGAAGTTTGAGAGAGATTATATATAATTTGGTAAAGATACAGTGCGCATATAAATATACCCGTTTAAATACTAGTAGAAATTTATATAGTATTCTAGATATAAACGAAGGGTTTGATATTCAAGACAAGAGTTTAAATGGGACATGCAATTATATTTGCCTAGTTCCGGATGTAATATCGGGCCCAAGCGTGGAATGGTGCAATAATTTAAGTGAATCAGAAAAGGAAAAGTTGATTTGTAAGGATGAAAGCTATTATAATTATAATGATATCTCAGATGAATGGATTTTTAATATTAATAATAAGATTGAGAATATGGAGCTTAGAAAAAGCTTATTGGATACTAGTCACTTATTTCCATACAATTATTATAAAAATGACTTGAAAGAAGAAAAGGAGCAAATAATGGTAAGTAATAAAATGGCAAAGCAGGAGGGCAACAATAAAATTAAGAGTATTCTTGGAACAGGAGAGAGTTTGGAAAATAATGATTGCGAGTATTTTAGAATGGATCCAACAAATTTGGTTCCAGTAGTTGAGTTGGAAAATAGACTATATGACGAAGACAGTGCTGTAAGTAAGATAAAAAGAGTAAAAAGTTTTGGCGATTTCTTTCAAGAAAATCTACATATTTCGCCTAATAGACGATTGAATGATTATAATTTGGAAATGATAAATAATTTAGAGAACTCAAATAAATTATCAGAAACAAAAAATGTTGGATACTTGAATCTTTCTTCAATAATGGATTCGGATAAGAGAATAGACTTTGAGGTTAGTAATAAATTAAATAATGGCTGCTATATCTTTCAAGATATAACTCAAAATAGTTTGAATGAGCATAATAATGGAGAGTTTGACCAAAGATACTTGAATAGGCAAAAAGATAAGGAGTTGAGTGAAATATCATATTCTTTAATCAAAAGACTAAGGAATATATCAAGCTTGAAATTAGATATGTTTCGAGAAATATTATCTAGAGTAGAGAATGAGCGTCAACCAAATCCGAGTTATTGGTATAGGAAGGAATACGAGTTAAATGATTATTATAGGAGAAAGCAATATGATATTGGATATAACTATACATTAGAAAGACAAGCAAGAGATTTGGAGAAGTTTAGGTTAGCTTGTATAGAGTCTAAGTACTTACCAAATGAATGGCAGGAAACAGCTTTATGTTCAATTTGTGGTAATGATACAGATTGGGATGAAGATCCGATATATTTTTGTGATGGGTGTTATCAGCCGGCTCATCATTCTTGTGTAAATCCGAAACAACCTTTTAGATATAATTCCACAAGAATGTTGAATGTATTAGAGAGGGAGAGAAAGTGCCAACAAGGGGATCTCGACAGTTCGAATCCAAATAAGAAAGAAGATGAGATTGATGAGGATGATCAGTGGCTTTGCGATGTTTGCTTGAATATAAAGAGTCAGCTACTAGATCATCAACACTTATTTTTTGGAATAATTAGGATGGCCAGTGGTCCAAGGGATAAACAAGCAATTGAACAAGTAATTCAATCAATTCAAAATAATGTTAATCCGTTTTTAAGTCAGTTAATTTCCTATAACGTGATTTCATCATCAATTAGAGATCAAAGTTTTACTGATCCAATAGTATTTCCATGGTTTAATGATTGGATATTTCCTGAAATTACTCAAGAGGATTCAGAATCAAATCTGGAAGAGGAGAGTTCTAGGGTTGTAATAACCGAGAGAAGAAAAGGAAGACCAAGAAAAACTCCTTTATTATCTTTAACTACTTTGAATAAGAGTAATTTTAGGTATTTCACATTTAATTTTTCAAGTATTAATCTGAGAAGCATACATAATAGTGGCCAAGAAGAAGAGGATGCAGAATGTCAAACTAGTACTAGTAATATTAATAATCATTGCCATGATTACGATCACGATTACAATTTTGATAATCAGAGTTATCATCATTTTGAGTGGGTTCCTACATATCAAATACCTTATAATTTTGCAAATTTGGAAATTTTCAAGATACAAATTTTTAATCCTGTCAAGTGGTATAAGAAGCAAGAGGCAATTAGAAAGGCAAATCAAACTCCTCCTCCTACATTGATTTCTTGTATAGAACCAAATTTGGATGAGGATTATTTGGTTATTGAGAAAAATAGTACCAGAAGCATCAAATTTCGTGGCTCTTCTTACACTAGTTTAACGTATCATGATGACAATTTTCATAATATTAACAATAATGTTGATGCTGCTGGAGGATTATTGGAGATTTTCAAGCATGATGAAGCAATAATAAGGCAGTTAGAGGAGAAGAAAGTGATAATATATGATCAGCAAAATAATTCTTATAAAGTTAAGATTAAGGTACCTATTTGTCAGTTATGCGGCTATGATGCATATTGTAGATCTGGTGGTATAATGAAAAAAACAGTCGATGGATTTTGGGCCCATATTAGATGTGCTTTGGGAAATAGTAGTGTATTAAGCAGTGATGGAAATTACTTAAGAATTAAAGTGGATTTACAGAGGAATAAAATCAAATGTGAAGGATGTGGAAAAATTGATTGTTCTCCAATACTATGTTATAATAACCAATGCAGTCATTCTTATCATATTAATTGCGCTTCATCCAGAAAAGATTGTATTGTGGATTGGGAGAATAGTAAACCATTATTGTATTGTCCAGAACATTCATGCAATATAGCTCCAACAATATTATTAAGAAAATATCAATTAAGTAACTTTAATAAATGGTATAATCACAGATTTGAAAATCAACAATATATTGGTTCAATATTTGGTAATATATTTACATTGCCAAGTATAGTTAGACAAACATTTTTAGCGGATTTGAGAGATGATACACGTACTGTCATATTTTTAACAAGGCTTCTTTCAAAGTCTAAGTCGAATTCTGCTATTAATATTCAGACTGTAAAAAGTCAAGATGAAGCCATTCCAATAAGTGGTGATTGCTATTTAAACGTACAAAAAATGAATACAGATCAAGAACATCCCAGAGCGGAGGGAGATAATAGCTTGGTTATTTCTGAAGAAAGTCAGATTGTTTTAAATGGTTTTGCAAAATTTCATTTATATATGCCAGAATTGGTTTATGTGCAATCAATAGATACAGTACTATCAAGATTAGTTACACCTTGGTCAGGTGAAGTAAATTTTTGGCAAAAATTAATACCAGAAAATGCTTTAGCTTCATTTGGGATATCGGATTTTAATCAGATAAATCACTACAAGTATTTAGATAATTCTAGAATAATAATAACTAGTATTTTTGGAATTATGGAAGTATTATTGAATAGAATGGTTAATCCATATGAAATTCGTTTGATAACATTAATGATTGCTTCAAAGATGGGCTTTGGTCCTTGGTTTTCATTATTTTATTATTGGAAGTTTATTCCATTAACATTTTATTATAATATAATCAAAAGTTATTCAGATTTATCGCTTTACGAGCCTAGATCCTATATATATTCTTTAAATAAAAATATTTTACTCAATGATTGTTCAAACAACAAAGAAATACAAATGAAAAATACAAATTATCATTTAAACTTATTTGGACCAAAAAATTTGAGTATTGAGAAATTACATTCAAATGAAGCTCATTTAAAATCTATTAATTCTTGTTCTTCAATAATTAGCCAAAATTGGAATTATTGTTGTCAATTATGTGGTTATCAAATTATATTAAATAATTCAACAAAGAAGAGTAGAGAACAATCATCATCATTATTTATTCATGGCAATAATATGGAGAATTATTGTGGAGAGATAAATCAAATATCTGCTAATACTGGTAATTTTAATAATAGTTCAAGTATAATAACAATGAAAACAGCGGTTGGAATTGGGTATTCGAAAATACCATATTTATTAAAATGTCAAGTATGTAATGTAGTAATATGCTCAATATGCAATAATATCTATCAATATGGTTTCGTTAGTGATTATAATAAATCAATTTTAAATGATGGTGAGAATTCTAATTTGGTAGATGAGAATTATTCTCAATCTGTATTAATTACCATGAGATGCCAGAGATGTGTAGATTTTGAACATAGAAATTTTCAGAATGTGATTACAGAAAGTTCTTGTTGTTTATGTACAAGATTTGATGGTATTTTATTACCTTTAAGAAAAGGATCTCAAATAGATTTTTCTGGAGTGAAATCAAGAAAAACTCTTTTGGTTGATGGAAGTATTCCATTGGATGATCAGTTGAGACTAACTTATGATGTATGGATACATCCGGTTTGTTTGGAATGGCTTGTGATGGCACGAGTGCAAGTATTTAGTTTAAATAACATTGTATTAATTGATAAGAAACACTTTGGTAATATTTGCAAGTATTGTGGGTTTTCAAATGGAGCAACAATAAGTTGTGCATTGAGTACTTGTGATACATATTTTCATGTATCTTGTGGAAGATCTATTGGATGTAAGTTTGACTCGAGTAGAATCAAGTCAAAACAGAATGATCATTATTACAGTTTGTTAAATAGTGGTGGATCATCATTTAATGTGAATTCTTCTGGAGTTTCAATAGGTAGTGGAGTATATAGAAGGGCATGGTGTATAAGTCATAACCAATGTAATAATAACAATAATTCGATTATAATAAATACAGGTATTAATAAATCTGGAGGAAATAGTAGCAACAATAATAATATTAGTAATCATGATAATAACAATAATAATAATAATAATATGAATAGTCATAATATGAATAGTTATGGATCAAATTTTTTATCAACAATGGGATCGTTTTCTTCAAGTTCTCAAGATTTGACACAGCTTAGAACTTTATATAGTAATATAATTCAGAATAATAATGAAGTACTTGATAGGGGGGAACAAGGATTGGATATTAATAGAAATATTAATGTGAGTTATGCATTAAATCAGAATTTGGAGACTAGTTTAAAGATGAGTTTATTAAGTTATTATGGTTTGGTTTTATCCGTTGATCAGAAAAGTAAGTCGTTGGAGAAAATTTCAAAAGATTCTGATGTTATTGGTGATGATGATTACTATGTGAATGGACCTGAGATGAAAGGAAACAATATATTGATAGATTCAAGAAATCCTTTATTTTCAAGGAAAATTGAGTTTAATCAGCAACCACAATCTTCTTCTTTTTCCTCTTCAACAACCACATCATCATCTTTCCATTCCTCTTCTTCATCATCTCCTTCATTTTCAACATCTTCATCATCATCATCTTCTTCTTCTACTGCTACTACTACATCAGATCACGATATTCTATATATTAATAAATGGGAAGATCTTATACAGATTCTTGTTTATGAGGTTATTTCAAGATTTATTTATGGTATTGGAATTCCTAAACAAAAAACCATCAACTTTTCAAAATCACAGAGGAGAAGGAATACGTCTCATATTGTCCAAAAGAATCTTCAATCATCTTTTGGTTTTGTAGGAGAGGTAGGAATTTCATCGGGGGGTTCAAGAACTGGTACTATTGGAGGAGCAACTAATTTTGCAGCATCTACAATTAAAAGTACTACTATTAATACTGATACTACTAATACTAATACTACTAATATTAATACTACTAATATTAATACCTGTGCCAATACTACTATTACAGCTACTAATACAGCTACTACTACTACATATACTACTTTAGGAACAAGTACGACTTCAACTATAGGAATTAGAGAGTTGTCTCTCGAGACTGGGACTGGATTGACAAATAATGGTGGTATTCTGGAGAGTTCAAGTAGTATCCAGAATTTGTGTCCAGCATGTGATAAGATTTACAAGAGAGATTGGCAACAAGTTTGTTTGGATTGGATATATTGTGATCTATGTAATAATTGGTATCACTGGTACTGTTTGGGATTACACAAGGAGAATATTCCCAGTGAGAAAGAGCCATTTCACTGTTTTTATTGCCTGGAGCGTAAAAAAAAAAGCAGAAGAGGTCGTAAAAGGAAAAATCTCCAGATAAATGACTATAATTGCGGTGATAAAGCCAAAAGTTTTACCAAAACTACAATCATTGCCGTCTGTGATGGTAATAACAATGACAGTAAACAGGAAGATGGCTTTTTTAATACACAAGCACCTGCTGTTTCCTCTTCTTCTTCAACTCAAGAGGTAGATTTAACATCACAATCACCAGCAAAAGGATTAAAAGAAGCTGAAGTTTCTCAAGATTTGAATTTGGGAGATCAAGCTGTAATACCTGAATCATCATCTTCAACACCGTCACCGCCTTCCTCTTCTTCCTTTTCTTCTTCTCTCTCATCTTTAATATCTATAGATTCATCGCAATTTTCTTCAAATTCCTCATATAATTCTTCCCCAATAAGAAAATGGGTAAAGAAGAAACAACCTAATTCTTCTTATAAAGACAAGAATAAGACTAATACTAATAATAAAAGAGGGAGAATTCAAGAAGTTGTAGCAAGGAATAGGAGGAGGAAAAAGAATAAGAGCAAGAATAAGAGGCGTTTGTGAAAGGATAGAAAAGAAATTGAGAGAGATTAGGGACGAAACTGGGTAAATTAATATATACCAAGATTTTAGGTAATGGCAAGTAATGGAAACAATTCACGCAAAACCAATTTTAAGATCAACAAGCATGAAAGCAGTTATTTAATGTAATTCATGGGATAAAGTTAAAGAGCTAGTAATTATTACTAATATTACACGTATTGCTAATAAATTATATATTGGAGAACAATGCAATATTAGTTACCTCCTTACTAGACAGTCTTCGGCTAGAGTGATCTTCTCTTTAAGTCTTTGAGCTTCACTTTCAATTGATTGTAGAGTGAGCTGGTGCATATTAAGGATCTTAACAATTTCACTGAGTGGTGAAGGATAGATCCTCTCATGCAGGTTATTTAATTGAGACATTAAAGTTTCGACTTGAGATTCGATATCTTGAAGTTCAGAGCTTAAAGCGTTGGCTCTTGCAGCTGAGATTCTCATTTTCTGATTGGGTTTTTCATGAATTCCAGAAAAACTTCCTCCAATTGCTCCAATCCCTGGTACAGTATTATTACCACTATTATTATTATTGTCGCTATTATTGTCACTATTATTAGAGAAAGAATTAATAGATCCTTCCAGTTTTTTTGAAAAGGACTCTTCAATAATCTTTAAAGTATTAGAGAGACTGTTTTGTTGTTGAGCAATTTGATCAATTCTGCTATCCATGTTTTCTTGTCTCATTCTAATTTCTTGTTGATCTGTTCTTATAGAATAGAGTTTTGTAGTATATGTAATAATGGCCTTATCAACTTCTAGTACATCTGATGATGCCTTGTTAAAGAGTTTGACTTGTTTTGCGAGTCTACTTTCCCAAGATTTTAACACATCTTCAACTCTTTCATGTTGATGAGATATCGTTGTCTCAAGACTTGGAGATGGGGATGAAGTAGAAATAGAAGGATTTGATGTAGTGGATGATGCTGCTAATGTGGTTGCATTCAAAGAAAGGCTTGTACTATTATTTTCAGGTTTAGAAGAAGATCCAAATAAACTAGTTGATGTTGATAAACTGGTGTTCCCTGACAATCCACTAGTAATTGTTGACGGCATAGATAATGTTGGAGAAGTGGAGATAGTATTAGTAGCAGTAGAAGTGCCTGGATTTGTTGTAGTACTTGAAACAAATAAGGAGGAGGAAGTACTGGGAGCTGTAGTTGCTGTTGTTTTTCCTGTTGTTTCTGTTCCAAATAAAGATGTACTTGAAGTCGAGCCCATTAATATTGATGTGTTGTTTGTAGTGCTTGGATTGGTAGTTCCTGTCGCTGCTCCAAATAATGAGGAAGATGTAGTAGAGGAACCACCAAGCAAGTTATTATTATTAACAGCTAATGAAGGAGATGTTGATAAAGAAGTGAGGGAAGTAGTAATAGCGCTTGTGTTAGTAGTTGTGGGAGAAGAAGCTCCGAAGAGTGAAGCTCCTCCGCCCGGAGTGCTACTTAAGATAGATGTGGCACCAGCGGTAGAAGATGGATTAGAAGATGCTGTAGTAGACCCGAAGCTGAAGAGAGAGCCAGATGCTGCTGTTGTTCCTGATGCTGCTGTTGTTCCTGATGCTGCTGTTGTTCCTGATGTTGCTGGTGCTCCTGAGAGTCCTGTTGATTCTGATGTTCCTGTTGCTCCTAATGTTCCTGCTCCAATTCCTGTTGTTCCAGAGCTTCCAAAGATGCTACCCGTGTTAGTTGTGGATCCAATCCCTGTAGATCCAAGTCCAAACCCTAGCCCGAGGCCTAAGTTGGAGGATGGATTGGAGGTGGAAGAAGATGATGTTAAAGAATTTGTTGAACCGAATGAGAAGCCTGTATTATTACTACTGGCAGCAGACGAGCCTCCAAATAAGCTTCCTGTTGATCCTGTTAATCCTCCAGTTCCGGATGAACCAAACAAAGAGGAGCCAGAAGAAGCAGTATTAAGTCCGGAATTATTTGCTGAAATCCCAAAAAGATTGTTGGTAGATTGAGAATTAGTACCGTTATTATTATTGTTGGTGGTTGCTGTTGCTCCCAAAGATGTAGCTCCTGATCCAAACAAGCCTCCAGTTGATGTTGATGAGCCAATTCCGATTGTACCAGCAGAATTTGAGTTTTGATTTTGTGATCCAAAAAGTCCCAAACCCCCGCCAGAGGAAGATGATGTCAGAGCTGAATTACTTCCAAAAAGAGAAGTAGAGTTACCGCTTCCAAGTCCTGTGGAAGCTGAGATGGAATTATTAGCATTAACTCCAACTCCAAATGGAGAAGTCCCCAAATTGCTACTACTAGTACCACTATTACTAGCTGATCCAAATAATCCCAAACCAGTATTGTTGTTGTTATTACCTATAGCACCAGTAGAACTTCCAGTAAGTCCAGGAGTGAGATTTTGCTGAGATGAATTTGATCCAAATCCAAACAATCCTCCTCCTAGGTTATTTGTTGTTGCAGTTGTGGTTCCAATCCCAGTTGTTCCAGATCCAAAACTAAATCCTGTGCTTGTTCCATCATTTACACTGTTTCCAGAAGAACTTCCTAAATTCCCAAATAATCCTGCTCCTGAATTATTTCCAAACCCTGTTCCTGAACCTCCTGAATTACCAAAAAGTCCTGTTCCCATGTTATTACCAGTACCAATACCGGTTCCTCCTAAATTACCAAAAAGTCCTCCTCCAGTAGATGAAGATGAAAAGTTATTGTTATTAGAACCAAACATTGTGTATTAATTAAATTGCTTAATTATCAATTCTTTTGTTAATTTATAAGATATTCATTTCTTTGGACTATTTGTCCCCAAATAAAAGTAAATTTAATGAATAAGAATTAAATAATAATAATAATAATATTAATAGTAATATTAATAATATTAATAAATATAGTTTGTGTGTGTGAGGGAGTAATTTATAGTAAAATATATATATACATTTGAGGAATTAATAAGTTACAAAAAGATTCCTTTCTTCTTTTTCTAATCTTGTTTTTTATTATTCTTTTTCCCCTTGCCTTTTATTCTCATGATTTATCCCGCCCCACCTTAATAATTTGATTCTTAAAAAATTTTTTTTCTTTACCGGCACCACGTAATTTACGAGACAATTTTATTTTTTCCGGTATAAGGTATCACTTACCCGCCTAAAAATAATTATATTTATTTTTTTCGATTTTAGAAAAGAAAAAAAAGAATGAGATGTGGGGGAAAAAAATTAAACAATAAAAATACATACATGTTAAATTAAAGTTAAGAAAATATTATCAAATAAAGATAAAAGTATACTAAGAAAAAAAAAATCTTGTTAAAGAACAAAAAAGAGTTTCTACATGTGTGCAAGGAATGGAGTGTGTGGGAAAGGATTTAATAATTGAATGTTTTGAATTCTGTAACTTTTCTTTTTTTTTTTATTTTGAGTAAACCCAGCAAGGACGATATTTATTATTATTGTGGTTAGATTATATTATAATATACAATAATTAATTAAACTCCTCTAAGGAAAAAAAGTGAAATAAAAAAGAGAATCTCAATTTATATTAAAACAAGAAAATTAATAATATTAAAAAAGAAATTAATTATATTTTGTATGAGACGAGACGAGACAAGTTATTCATGCATGCGTTCATGCATTCAGAGTGTATTTATGAGAAAGAAATGTGTTTAGAAAACCGGAATTAGAAAAATAAGAAACAAGCAGGGGTTTTTTTAAAAAACAAATTAAATAATCATATTTATTTTATCTTGATTCAAATATATATAAACTATGAGAAACACCAGTTCACTATTACAGAATAATATTAATAATAACCAATATTATAATTCAGTAGCAATAGATATCAATAATACAAATATTGGAGAATATGTACAAGAAAGTAAAAATCATCCAAGTAATACTTTTATTGCACTAATGCTATTAATATCTATAATAATTGGAATAAATCACGGATGGTATTGTGGAATTTTTTTAGTAATTATATCCATTTCTCCTGGAATATTAATTATGTATCAATTTAAAAAACAAATCATACAAGGTGAAATTAGCATTAAAACTATTACAGATTTATTCACTTTTGGTGCAATTGTGTCCGTATCTACTACATTAATTCTTGAAAGTCTGTTTTTTACTTGGATTTTTAATATTAAAAATGATCATTACGATCATTATATTAATCAATTTGGTTGTAATATAGGATTTTCATTATATATATTCATAATTATATTCAAATATATTATTTCTATTGGTATTGTTGAAGAAGCATGTAAATTAATCGGACTATTAACTATTAAACCGTATATTGAAGATATTAACTATAAAGAATCTTTCACTAGTCACTATTTAAAATCTAATTTTGGATATGTAATAGGTGGTATTTCTAGTTCACTTGGATTTGCAATCATTGAAAACATTGCATATTTATCAAATTCTATGGAAAGTATTATTATCATGATTCTAGTTGGTATTGCTAGAGGTATTATTTCTATTCCTTTTCATATATTTGCATCAGGATATACAAGCATACTGTTTAGTAGACGAACCTATATACAAAATGATTTTCATTCAATTAACAATAATGATCATTATTATTATTATCCTATTTATATACTTAAACAAATCACTTCCAAACTTATAACTCTACTCCCAGCTGGAATATTACATGGAATATATGATTCCAGTCTTATAATTTTAGTGCTGCTTAATCAAGATTATAATAAAGGCCAAAAGTTTGATGACCGCCTAAATTCTGCATGCAATTTAAATAACCAAATTCAAAAACTATTTCTAACTTTATTTCCATTTAAAATTAATAAACTATTTGGAAATTTCAAAAATCAAAACCTAGTACAAAATTCATTTAGTAAATGCTTTAATGCATTTTATTATAACTTACTTACTCTTGGATTCTTTATACTTGCTGTATTATCTTATTCTATATGTTTATTTTTATTTATTCATAATTGGATTCATCTTGAAAGAAAAACATCCAGTCGAAGAGTATTAACAAGAACAGTTGATATAAATAGTACTAGTAATACAATAAGAGAAATAGAACTTACAGGAGAATACTAGACTCGATTTAAGATATAATGAAGAAAAATCATTCTTATCCCTGCTAAGCAATGGAATCCAATAAATCAGAATGATCCTTGTCAAATAAATTCATACACTGCATAAGTATATTTGCAGGACCTTCAAAGCTTAAGAAAGTATCATCTTTTTTGGATGACTTTTGAATAAGTTCCGATAAAGTTCTTCTCCAAAACTTTGTACCAGAAAACCCGTGAAACATTCCAAATACTGGTTTTAAATACATACTTAACTCTCCTATAGTAAATTTGTTCTGATCTTTTATACTTCTAGGCTGAACTTTAGATAAATACTGAGCATATCGTTCTAATACAGCTCTTCTAGTAGTATTAATACAACCAATATTATTATTAATTCCATATACCATACTATCCACTTTTGATAATATAAATGGATTATTCATTACTTCTCTTCCTATCATTACTCCTTTTATCCTATTCTTCCATTTGCCTGATTGAATTGTATGATATATAGTTTCATAGTCTTGAGTTAAAGTATTAGATTTTAATGTTGTAATAGTACTTTCTAACTGATTTTCATCGTCATTTGTTCTTATTCTCTTAGTTTTAGTATTTGAATCTAATTGAATCTCTTCAATATCATCCTTAAAGTTTAAATACCATTGAATATACCAATCCCCTCTTAAAATTGAAATAGACTCTTCTATACTTGTTACCCCTCCATTCAATATAAAATTTAAATTAGGAAAATCCAAAGTTAACTTATAAACCCAATAATACTTTAATTTTGGAATTGTTCTATTCTTACTAGGATTAATCCCATTCAACCAGGCCTTTCTAGCATGTATTATAAATGTATTAGCTCCTATAAATGAATCTTTTGTATAGTCCAAAGATTCCAGTATTTCTTCATCATCTTCATCATTCAAACTTGAAAATATACTAACATAATCTCTTTTATTTAGATTATCTATATTAGTTCCAGAGACTAGTGATATAAAATTATACAAATGTTGGTATGAATCACATTGATCAACTCCAATTCTAGTTTTAACTGATATACGCGTATCAACCAATCCTAAATCTATCAACTTCTTGTTACATGTATCCACAATTTTTGCTACTCTCAAAGGATTTTTAAATAATGAAGCTCCAAAACTACCCTTGGAAGCTACTTTACATGATGGGCATCCTACATTCAAATTAAAATTCTTAAACCCATACTTGTAGGCTATTTCAATTGCTTTTTCCATTTTGTTTGGATTGTTACCACCCAATTGCAATACTAGGGGACTTTCAAAATCACTTTTTTGAAAATGTGCATCTTCAAGAATTTTTCGTCTATTCTCATCATTGTAACAATGTATTATTGTATCATCCACTATCATTTCTGTCCACAACTCTGTTTTTTGCGAAATAATTCTACATAACGTTCTGAAATGACTATTTGTAACATCTAGCATTGGTGCAACAGAAATTACAAACTCACTTAAATCATTATAATTAAGATTTTTATTGACTAGCAGTTCTTGCTCCCGTTCCTTGTTTTCACATTGTTGATCATTCTCCATAATTAATTAACCCAAATATAACTAATTCTAATAATAATAACTATGGCGATGATGATGATGATAATAATAATAATAATAATGTTATTATTATTATTTCCAGTATTCAATCAATATGTCAAAAATTACAATTAATAAATGATGAAAAAAACAAAATTCGTAATGGCGCCCAAAACGGTATAAAGGTGTTAAAAAGTGCAGCATTTTCTTGGGGGGGTGGCATGTCACGGGTAACGAGTAAAAAGAGGTTAATAAGGGGTTTAACATGCAAATTTTTTTCTTTCAAGTAGAAAGTGAAAGGAAATTTTTCCTTTTAAAAAAAATAATTTATAATAGATTTATAACAAAAGAAAAATTATATATTACATTCATTTATAAATTACTAATATTTAGTAGTAGTTCAACTACTACTCTCACTCAAGTAAAATAGAAGTTCGTTGGTTATTATTATTATTGCTACTATTTCCATCAGGTAATAAAAAGTCAGGCTTGAAAAAATCATTATTAGCAGGAGGAGATTTAGCTGAAACAAAGTCAAACATACCAAACTCATCATCTTCATAAGTACTAACACCATAATTACTGGTCTGAAAATTTTTCTCCTCATAATCAAAAGTGCTGGTAATACTGTTATTATTATTATTATTATTGTTTCTATTACCACCAAAAATATCGTTGGATGCAGAAGATGAGTTAAATATATCATCAAAATCATCAAGTAAATTCCCACGTACTTGTACTGATGATTCTGGTGATGGTATTAGTATATTTTCTGATTCCATTCCAAATCCTGATTCTTGTCCTATATGTGTGATAGAATCATTAACCACGTTTTTATTAACATCTATAAAATCATCAAAACCAAATTGATTAGAAGAAGAAATTTCATGATGATTGTTATTACTATAAGCAAATTCCTCACCATCATCTTCCTTTTCTGGAGAATTATAATTGCAAAAATCATCTATCGCATTGCCAACTTCCGTAATTCTGTTTTGCTGATCTTTATGATTTAATTGGTTATTCTGATAATCGCAGGTTTTTTTTAGATTAATTTCATCATTTTCTTGATTAAAAAAATGCTGACTATTTTTCAAAGTGGTTATTCCCATCTTTGATTCATAGTAGTTATCTGTTGTATCATAATCATTGTTATTTATAATATAATTGTTATTTGGAAAACTTCCACTTGTAAAATCTCCAGGATCTTTATTTCCTATTACGGGAGGCAAAGAGTTATTATTATTATTATATTTATTAAAATCTCTATATTCTATAAGATCATTTTGATTTCCAAAAATTATCTCATCATTGCTAATCCTGTCCTTGTCTATTTGATCCATTTTCAAATCTGTACCAATAGCAACAAAATCAAAAGACTCTTCATCCTTATAATTATCTAAAAATTCCTTATCCCAGTTATCATTTTGAAGCTGGTTATTATTTGAGTCATTTCCTTGAAAACTTAAATCAGCTATATTCTCATCAAAATATAAATCTCCCTCTACATTATCTTCCGTATTATTACCAGCAACAACTGGATTTGAATTGAAAAGTGCTGTATTCATCATTTTCTCAGTCATTTGATTAGAGTTAGCCACCACTCCCCCTCCTCTATCACCACTCACGGAAAAATTATGAAGATGGCCATTACCAAACCCCCCACCAACAACTTCCACTTCTTCTTCTTCTTCTTCCTCTTCTCCATCTGACCACCAATCATTGCTAATCTTGTTTTCGTTTCTTTTCATTCTACCTCCTCCTATTCCCATGCTAGAGCCACCCCCACCCATCCAAATATCAGCCCCTCTTGCTCCAATATTGCTGCCGTCTATATTAACATCTCTTCCTCCCAATAAATTATTAGGATTATTCTTTGTGTTAGAATTAGAAAGCTTTGCCGCAATCTCCTCAGCTGAAAGTGGAGTAGCAACTAACTCATCTACTAAGTCATCCTCCATCAACAGAGAATCTATTTCATACTCTGTCTGATCATTTCTAGTCTTATTAAATCCTCTATAATGAAAATTTGGACCAGTTGATCTAGTATTTCCCGAGAAATATGTCACACAGTTACATAATGAAGATACTGTTCTTGCTAATATTAGCTGGATCATTTAATATAATAACAAATATAAATAGTTTGCATAAATATATTTGTTTATTATGTTACTTTTATTGATTATACTCTTGTCGAGTCACAAATTAATTCCTATCGATTTTTTTGTATTAACCTATTCCTAATACCAATACCTTTCACTCAACTCAATCAATTAATAAATCAATGTATTCCCACAGTTTTCTGTTTCAAATGAAAATAATATTATATTTTTATTCTTATATATACTTGTTCTTTCTAAACTTTAATCTTTGAATTTCTCTCTTTCTTCCTTTCCTTTAGTATAAAAAATTAATTTCTCAATTACCAAACTCCTAAGCTCCCTCTCTTTATAAATATATATCAATCTATCTACGCCACCTTTCTCTCCAATATATAGAGAATTAATTCAAATAATCGGTAAAATAAATTCTCTACTTCTATTAACATATATTGCAATCAAAAAAATACTATCTCTTCTTTTAAATTTCTTTCTCTCCTCCTCACACTCTCCTAAAAATAATCAACGTTATTAATTGTTTTCTTTTAAACAAAAAATTAAATTTTACCGTATTTCATTTAATTTCCCTCTTTTCACACTCTTTCAACCTTGGTTTTACCTTACCATACACAATTACCCGCCCATCTTAAACCACGCATGCACCGCGCGCGCGCCTTGGCTCGATACTCTAGTATAAAGTAGACATAAAAAGATATAGATAAGGTAAAGAATTAAGAAGACATAATGTTGGAAATTAGTATTGATAGTAATGAAATAGTATAAATAATAAATATTGTATAAAAAAGAATTTTGTATTAAAAATGAACAATAATTAATATCGAGTAATTCAGTTTAGTAATTCTTGTTGACATTTTTTTTTGTTAAAAAAAAATATTGTCGAGGATATTTGTTGCATTCAATATTAGATATTGAGTGCAACAATGTTATGTCACCATGAAGTACTTTAACTCAATATATTAAAGGTGAGGAATAATACTGTTATTTTTCCAATGTAAGACAAAATATTTAGGTATTGTTTGATATTGTTTGGTCTTGTTATTAAATGGACATGGATTAATTATAGTTGGCTTAAATTACATATATATTTATGATCAATTATTTTGGAAATTACCGAAATCTTTGTAAATTCGTTCATTTAATTAAAAACTTACATTCAATTTGGCCAAAATAATATATCAAACAATTTCAATTTTTTATTTCTTGAATGACTATGTTATAATACTAGATATGAACAAACAGCCCGTAAAGTTGATAATATATATCCCGTATAAAAAAGGTAAAATACTGGAGAACAAAAAAAAACTTCATTTTTTCGAATTTATTTCTTCCTTACCGTAATTATCTCTAATACATTTTCGATTTAAATAATGAAGAAATTGGTTTCTCTGTATATTGTTGATTATTATTTCTCTTTGTCGAAGAATGTAATAAGACTGTATTGCAAACTGGAGATCAAGACTATAAAATTTGTCTTGACAGCAAAGAGCCAAATAGTATATACATGCATATATTTATACTTAGTATATTTATCCAGTATATACCACTCGGAATATACTTGAATTTATTATCCTTATTTACAGTAATTTGGAGTAATAATTATTTTTCAATGTAAATGAAGAAAAAAAGTAAGGAAAGTAATCCGAGTAATATTTAATTACTAGATGGTTATATCACAATCAAAAGTACTCTCGGTGATGACAAAAATTAACGTTTCTCAACATTCGCAGTGTTGTACCGAATTGGAGATCTTAAATATGCGCATTTAAGACTCTATGATGGACTTCCTTAGATGTCTGAGAGAGTATTTTTAAAGATGTTTATGACTTAATCCTTCATTTAGCTTAGTTTAAGAAAAGCTAATTGTATGTACGAAACAATATCTGCTATTTTTCACTTGAATTTAAATAATCGTCCGTTTTTAACATTGAGAACTAAACGTTTTAATACTTGATGCAATTGGAAGGCTTCCCACCCAACGATGAACTAGTTTATTTGGTTTTAAGAGTAATACTATTACAGCATTTATTTTTAATAAGAATAATAAGCGCAATTTAATCCATTAAATGTGCAAGTTTCATTTTAATTATATTTTAAATTAAATATAATTATCATGTATTTGATTTGAATCTAAATTTAACTCAAAGAAACTTTTAATGACATTTAATGTTCATGCTTGTGCGATAAAATAACATATTAGTATATGGGGGGTTTGGCGCGAAGTATTTTTTCACCTAATCCTTATAGATAACTATTCTCATTAATGTATATCTAATTATTTTCAATAAAGGAAAATAAAATACATTGCAAGTCAGTTATCTAACAGACAAACAAGCAAATTTTTTTTATTTTACTTTTTATTTTTCTTTGAAATAATCAACTTTTACACTGTACTAACAAAAAAATTTTCCATGAAATATGTTTATCTATAATCACTTATCCTACTATCAATCTATTATTATTATCAACTACCCTTTTTCGCCAACTCACTGTTGGACCGTTTTTACCCCTTAGTTTTACTCTTTCTTTGCTCGCATTTAAAACCTAATTATTTTGTGGAAATTTTATATATTGCATGCAACTCTCCATTTGTCATTTTCATCTATGTGGACGCTGCATGCATTTTATAAAATTATGTGATAGCATTTTTGCATGTAGAAGCGCATGCTTTAATTAATTGATAAAACTGAAAGTAAGAGAAGTTCTTAATAGTTTTATTTCCTGAAAGCTTCTCTACTTCTTTCTTATATACTCTCCTCTCCTCTCATCATTCTCTTTCAGATTCAAAATCCGAAAAATCAGGGTCATCAGTATTTTGATCCATTAATTTCTTCTCCTCTTTGTCTTGACTTATAATACGGTCTTTCTCAATCTCATGCATTAACTCTGCCCTTGATTTTACATGAACAAATTGCTCAAAGTCACCAATTAATGTAGTAGCTAAGCTCTCTGTAATACTTGCAAAAAAATTTAAAGCTCCAAACAATGAAGAAAGTGCTATTCTGACTATTGCAAATATAAGAGTCAGTACAAATACACTCTTTTTATTTGTCTTTCTAAAATTCTCCATTGGATCTCTATATAATAATATCCATGGTGTTATAAATGTATCCATAAACATGCCAACAATACCATTCCAAATTGCATCCAAAATACTCTTTGGTCTTGGCCTTCTTCCTCCTAGTAATTTATGACCAAAATTAAATATTACTGATGCTGTCTGAAAGGCTCCTCCTAAAATATATCTGAAAAAGTGTATCAAACCAACTCTAAAACCCTGAATAAATCCTTCCACAAATGTTAAATCATCATCCATTATTCCCCTCTTAATCTCAATAAACAAAGCCTTAAATCCTCTCTTCATTCCTGAATATATTGCTACCAAGTGAGTTACACCTAATGAAGGTAATACTCTTCTTTTTAATTGTCTTGAATACGATGAAACCAAAAAATGAAAGAATTCTCCAATATCTACAACTAGTGCATCCTTATTAAGTGAGCTCACATTTAATATCATATGTGGAGTATCTAATGGTAATATATTCATAAATAATAATGCCTCTGGAGTTAATGTATCAATATCTATTGTATCATCTGATGTTCTTATTGTTATTGTTACTATTATATCACTAATCTTCAAAGTTCTTATATATAAAGGCTTCCCAATCTTAAGCTGGTCCCATGGTGTTCTAGTAATATAAATTGGAAGTCCATATCCACCTGATACATAACACACAAGAGATCCTAAATAATTCATTTCTCTATGACTTTTCTTCTTCACCATCTTTTGTCTTGTAGAATGCATCCACAAAGTCTTTTGTCTTGAATATGTTATTATATTCATATTCTCAATTTCTTTCGAAATCATGAAATATAAAGTCTGAACCACAAGCCTCTCCAAATTACAACATATTTGAGATACTGTAATATTTATTTCATCAAATATTGGGGCATATACGGGACTCATTAATGATCTAGATATTGTTAGTGAAAAAAATTTACTTTCCAAGTTTCTTGAAACATTCATATTCCCTATTCTATCATCCAAATTACCACTATTATTACCTCTTGAATATCTGTTTACCATAATTCCCTCAGAATTACTTCCAAATTCTTCATATCCAATATCTACATCATTACCATCACTAGTAAAACCACTATTAAAATTCATATCATCTTCCATCATATTATCATCATCAACTCCTTTACTTGCCTTGCTTTTCTTATTTAATTTATTCTTTCTTAGCTTATAATCTTGTATTTTAAGCTCTAAATTGTTCTTTTCCTTATCTGAATCAATATCAAAATCTTCTGTTATAGACAACTTACTATCATTCACTCTATTTATTTGAGTGCCAGAATTCTCATCTTTATCGAATTTTGTCATTTCAAAACCTTCAATTTGTCTTATATTCTCTGTTCTATCCAAAATTTGGTTATTTGTTGAGGTTTTTAATATTACAGGAATATCTCCTGGTAAAAAATGATCAATATGAATTGAAGAAAGACCCAAATTCAAAATTATCTTTCCGCTTGTAAGTAAAGTATTTTCCATATAACTTGAAATTAAAACCACAATATTGATTACTGAAACTAATACTCCATCATATATTTCATAGTATTTGGTATTTAAATCTCTAAAATTTTGATTATTTATATTACCAAAATCATTTGTATCATTGTCCTTATAAAAAAACTGACCCAAAGTTCTTTTGCTTTGACTCTGAAATTCGGATCCTAAAATCATTAACTCACTATCAACTCTTCTTCCTGTTCCTCCTTCTCCTCTGCTTATCTCGTCTACATAATTCTTCGAACTACTTAGTCTTTTTTTAATATACTTCTCATTACTCATGCAATCTTTGTAAACTTTTCTTAATAGTTTCAGTACATTATTCAAGACTGGATTTTCCTTTGGCGAGACTGATCCACCAATAGAATTCAAATTTCTGCTTAAAAATTGGTAAATCTCCTTAATTGTTTCACTTAGCAGCTCAAAAGTTCTTTCCTCTGAATGATCGTCCAATCCTGTAATTGTCTTATTATAAGAATTATAACTTATGGAAGTAAAACTCATATTCTGTTTCATATCCAAAGTACCCTCCTGGGAGTAATTATTACTTCCATTGTATACGCCACCTGTTAATTCTCTTCCTTCAACTCCATCAAATAACTTCTTTTGCATCTCTTCGTTGTTCTCCTCCGGTTCAGAACCATGATGACTAAAAAGCTCATTATTCTCTCCATTTAATAAACGATCAATCAATCTTTTCTTAATTTTCTGTCCTTTCCTCTTTATATATTCAATCCTGTTATGTTCTCCCATGTTACTACCATATAAAAATTGAGAGTCACTATCTCCATCTAATTTCATAGTCTTTCCAAATATTTGCTTCTTCTTATTGGAATTATTGAATAAATTATTCACTCTATTGGTAAACAACGCCATAATATTCCTTTTATTATTAGAGATTGAATTACTACTCGAATTTAAGTGATTTTGACTTATAAGTTTCAGCTTTTCAATCTTAGATCCGATCTTTGGATTTTTATGATAATCCTTATCTTCTGAAAATCCAACCAATTTGTAACATATATTCATTAATGAATTACAAACTATATTCAACACTGACATTGGATATATATTCTGAGGGAGTATACTTGCTGAGACATGAAATAAAGATCCATGAGTTACCAAAACTAGCTCGTTTTGATGAATCCAAGAGATACTGGTCCTTGGAATGAAGAAAGATATCTTGAATCCAATCCAAGAAATCTTTCTCCATCTTCCTGATAGTAACTTATTACCACCACTATTAGCTATTGTATTTGAGTAGTTATTTTCTCCCAAATTATCTCCAGATTTTCCAATATTATTATTATTATTCAAACTTGCACTCTGTCTCACTGGTAACTGGTTTGTCTTTTGATATTTTCTTCTTGGATTGATATCACCATCTCTGGATATTAAATTATCTTTATCTTCTCCTCTTTCATTGATAATGTTTTCAATATCACCATAGTTGTTTGAATCGTCCCAAAAAGATTTATTTGATATACTTAATATACTTCCATTTAGAAGTTTCTCAGCATACTTTCTACTGTCCATAATAGTCAATACTCTGGTACCTTTAGAGTTTACCATTAAGAATACATATAATTTCCCTGTCTTAGGTTTGTTTTGCATGTTATTTAACCCGTTATTAGTTACTGTATTCATAGAAGCAAATGGATTCTGGAATCTATTAGATGCTTTTGCTGAATCTTGTATGTGACTTTGATTTGTTCCACTCAAGTGTTTCACGTTAATTTGGTTTGAATTAGTCTTCGTAATGTTTTCATTAAGTTTGATAAAGGAAATCACGCTGATTTGATCCTTTATTGACGTAACAGAATGGGTAGTCCATACAGACTTTCTTACATTAAATGGTCTAATTCCAATAAACTCACAGTCCCAATTCTTTGGTATATATGGAATTCTTGTTTTTGGTGGTATCACGCTTATGTCTGCACTTTTTGCTGAAAATATATCAGGATATACATATCCAGTACCAAGAAGATGATTAACATATGTCTTTTTCTTAGACTTTGTGTGGGTATTTCCTCCATTAGCTGAACTTTTTTCAATATTACTATTAGTCATTGTTCTAGAAAAGTCTTCCAGTTGAGATGTACCCACACTCACAGCTTCGAGAACTGCCTTCTTGGATCTGTAGTAGTAGTTGTGAGATTTACTAATTTCTGGAGTGTCATAAGCAATGTAATAGTTTGATAAGTTACATATCTCAAAAAATGGTGCCTCAGCTAGAGAAAAGATGACAAAATATGCAGAATCCCTCAAACTGGTTGATCCTGAGGCAGCAGTTCCTAGAATAGCTGGAATGATCTGAATAGTAATTAATAAGGGATTTTTGTTTTCAGATTCATTTAAAGAAGAAGATGGTAATGACGTATTATTGGAGACAGAATTTGAAATAGAGATTTGTAAAGAGGTATTTTCACCTCCATTTGTTTGTGTTTGGTGAATTGTGTTTGAATTTAAAACATTGGAATGGGCTCCCGAGACAGTTTGAGAGACTCCATTTATAGAGTGATGATCTTGCTGTTGTTTATGGTGGGTTGGATGTATATATTGTGGATGGAGCACAATTTGGAACTTATTAAGCTGAGGCGTGTATTCCAGTCTGTGGCCAGAAAATAGGGAGAACTCTTTTGAGGCTTGTAAAGGCTCAGAGCTACCTTCGATGATAGGTTTGCATATCCAAACATTTGGATCATTCCCATGATAGGGTCTTCTTTCATTAGGTCTCAGCAAGACACCATCATAAGAAAGAGATGTTTTTGGAGGTAATTTGAGGTCTTTGGAGCTGAATCTGTAGTACTTTTTTTTGCTTTTAGTTGACTTTCGAGGCTTAGTCTCAAAGTTTCCATTAATGTGCTTATTATGACTTGTTTGTTGAGCAGCAGGGCTATCTCCAGTATGCTCTATATTATGATAGTTTTGAGATGAATTCTCATTTCCAAAGGCACTATTCATACCTTTATAAATAAATTGAGTGCTACTAGTATGATGATTCAGATTTTCATCGCCTTCATTATGATTACTTTCCTCATCATCAGCTTGAATAGTATTCTTGAAGAAGACAATACTAGCATCCCTCATGTCAGATTCGAGATCCAATGGCTTTGAGTGATTAGTTCTTATGGTTCGATGCATTTCCCTGGAATTAGTGAATCTATGGATTACTATAGGAAATGGAAGCTGTGATACAAATTCGTATTTGTTATAGAATGAGACGAGTGGACAGTTAAGCTGAGAAAGGAGATCGTTGTTATGTGTAATAGCTCCAATTGAAACATTCTGCTGTTCTTCCTCATTATTTTGTCTCTTTAATTCAGAAATTGGAGTTAAAGGCAATTTGATTGAGTGACTGGTACCTAAGTAAGAAAAATCATACTTGGAAGAGATCTTTGAGATGTAATTAATGAGAAGACTACCAGATACCATTCTATTGAACTCACTCCAGCCTGAAATGCTTCCTTTTCTTATTCTGGTAGTAATTCTGAGATTTCTAGTGAAAAAATCTAAAGTAAATGACCCAATTCTCATATTCTTCAGATTTTCTAGAGATGTAAAGAACCTATACATTGGAGGAAGGGGAACAATTTTATAATTTGTAGATAACAAGGATATAATTTCGCTTCTATCCAGATCTAAATCAACTTCCTGTGCCTCATCCTTCTTCTCAATTCCTATTAAATGTGCCTCCTGCTTCTGCTTCTCCTCTTCTAAATCACCTTTTTCTAGATCTCGGATCTCCTGCTGTTCTTTTTTAATTTCCTGCTTCTTCTTTAATATGATACTCCTACTTCCTTTTATATTTCTACTGTCAGTATTTCCTCTGTTTATATTATTTGAATTATTTGTATTAGCTATATCATTAAAAAATAAGCATATTATAGAATCTGTTGTATTCTCCACCCTAGATAGTGCTGAAAAAAGAATCCTTTTTGTTGAAGTTGAAATACTGATAGTAAAGTTGGAAATTGCATCAGCAAGTTTTTCCCTCCCAAAATTTCCAATATTACCAAAAAAGTTCTGCAACAATTGACTGTAAAAGGGATTCCAGGCATTATAAGGGTTTCCAGAAATACGACGCAGACTCACATTCTGTGTAATTGTGCTTCCAAAAGGAAATGATATAGAAATATGCTCGGATCTATAAATAAATTCACTTATTTGAGCATTGCGAGATTGGATATAATCGGTTGATTCATGAGTATTTGTAAATAATGGGTAACTACAATACTCCAAAGGACTCCCATTCACATAAACAACTAAGTTGACCTTTTGTCTACATATTGGAAGTTCCAACTCTTGTTGTGACTGAATTATGTAATCCACAGACTTGCCATTTAAAAATTGTATGAGTGCAGCAAATTCGCGCCGGTACACACACCTTAATCGACTATAATTCGAGTCACTATTCTTGTTAATTAAGCGTTTCCTCCAATCCCTTGTAGCACGAAATTTAGACCCAAATCCATTCGTAACTAAAGGAATTCCCACAGTAGCAACAGTAGTAGCAGAATGATTAGGAGGTGGTGGATTTTCCAATAAAGCCAACGACCTCAATCTATTTTCTGTAAAGTCCACCATATTCGGAATGTCAAACTCAACGTCATCGAGCGCGCTCCCCACAATGGCGGGCAGTTTTAACCCGCCTGACATCTTTAGTCGAATTTGTATGGGAAAAGGAAGGGAATTGGTAACTTTAAGAAGTGGAGTAAGCTTAATAGAATAGGAGTAGCTGGTAACATATTTATCCGATGTTGGAATATCCATACACTCTACTTGACAGCTGAAGGCCATTAGCGACTCAAATGTAAGTGATGAAATTTCATTTGCAAGCTTGGCTTTAGTAACGTTGCCGGGCTGAGTTGCCATAATTTCATGAATTAGCATCTTCAATATAGTAAAGGGGATTGAGTGTAGTCTGGACTGGATTCTTAGTACGGATTTTTCGTCTACTGTCACTTTTTCTCTCCCTCCATCAACTTTTTCAAATGCCCCTCCAAACCTCTCTTTATTATGCTTATTGTGAATATGTTTTTTTATATCCACTAAAGAATTCACTTTCTTATTAACATGACATTTAAGTCTTCCATCTCCAATGTTATTTACTCTGTCTTTTCTGTCGTCCCTACGAGTGTTTATAAGTTTAAAGTCTTTGTTTAAAGCCTTGTTCTTTTTATTCTCCTCAATAGCATGACTAAGACAACCATTATATTCATATTCATCACTTGATTCACCAGATTCTCTAAAAACTACTCTCTCTTTATAGCCTTCTTTTCCGTAACTATCTTTGTCTGAATCCTCGTAACTTAATTCACCAAAAATATCATCTTTATCAACACTATACTCATTATCATCTACAATATCTTTATGACTTAAAATAGGGACTATACTTGGCTCCATATCACTTAATAAAAACCAGGACAAAGGAATAGATCTTCTAGAATATGGAGGAATATCTATATATGGAAAGTGCCTATTTGATATATTATTGTGATCTTTTCTATCATCTACTCCTTTATGATTTCCTCTTCCATTTTTTAAGTTATAGTTCTTTTCAAAAATTGAGTCATTTTTATTGTTAATATTTCCAACTCTATTCACATTCTCATTAGGATTACTGCTACTTCCACGCCTACCACCATTATCCATTGAAAAAGGCTCTCTTTCTCTGTTATTCCTTTTTGAAGGCTCAGTAAAAATTGCTCCACATAAATGTCTGATTCCATGTCTCCAATTTGCTGTTACTCTAAATACTGTATTTGTAGCATTTTCTATTTGTACACAAGTACCTAGTGTCCAAATCCATTCATTTGGAGAAGTACCAGATTCTGGTTCTAAAACTAGAAGAAATCCCAAAATTCCAAGTCTGTAAGCTCTTCTGTATAGAGTATCATCTTTCAGCTTTCCAATTGACGACCATGTTGATTGTGAAATTAGAAATCTGTGAATCATCATTTCCACCCCTTCTGAAGTTATCCCCAACGCTGGAGTAGCTAATTCTAACTGTTCTGCAAGTTGTCTTAATTCAGATTCAGCTACTCCTGTTGACCCATATAATAGCTCAGATTTTTTATCTTCCAGCCATAAATGTTTCACTCCCAGTTTCTTCTTCCTTTTTGCTATCCCTAATGTACATAATTCATTTACTATATCATTCAAAATCACGCCTGAACTGTTTTTCAAGCACTTATCATTATTTAGCCTATCCAAGCCGTCCAGATTTCCTCCCGTTCCTCCCTTTCCCTGTTCCTGCTTCTTTTCTTGTTCTTTCTTTTGCTTCTGCTCCTCTTTCTCCTCCTCCTCAAGGTTTATCACGTAACTATCATTCTCATCCTTTAATTTCTTCACATGATCAGCTTTTCTAGAATTCTTTGTAGCTGATGTTATATTCAAAAATCCATTAAAATGCTGTTCTTGATCTTCCAAGTAATAGTGATGATGATTATTTTGGTGGTACTGGTCTCTCAAACTCAAGCCTAATCTTCTACTATAATCACTATTTCTATTAGCTTGTATTCTGGCTGCAGCCTTCTGGCCTTTTCTATGAGTAAACTTCTCCACTGCCATGTAAACTGGAAGTTTAATAGAAACACTACAGTAATCTCCTGACTCCAAGAAAAAGTTTCTAAGTCCTCTAATCTCTTCTTCTTTCACACTCTTCATGTTTATATTCTTCTTCTTCTCAAATGATGTTCCTACTCTTACTCCTATTGCTGTTTCTCCAGTCCCAGTTCCTCCTCCTGTACTCTCATAAGCCAAAACAGATATTGGTTGAATGATTAAAAATGACTGACCAATATCATTAATTATTCTAACAGAACTTATCCTTCTTTCATAAGCATAAACCAATCCAAGAAGATGGGAATTCTTAAAGTCACTCAAAATTAGTCTAAGATTCTGAAGGAACCCAGAAGTCAATTCTAAAGAAATTGACTCAGTACAGAAATCTACCTCCAACGTTGGACTTGAATCTATTTCAGATCTTGATGATGAATAGTAATTCAAAAGATCTATTTCATCAAATGAAATATTCTTATAATTGCTACTCATTTTATTCGCTTCATTATTCTCCTTTTTCTTTAATAATGACATCTCCAATGTATATGGGAAGGGACGTACTATAGTAATCATACAGTCCATAATGGGATCATGAGTTATTACACTAACCACTCCTGTGAGTCTACACGAAATCTGTTCAGGAAACTTTACCTGGCATCTGGTATTATCAATACTCAACTTTAAAATATCAACATTGTCATTATGAATTACAATATTAAATGATGAAAGCCTATATTCAAATATTAACTGTCTAATCTTGTCAAAATGTGATTTTGGAAGCTTTAATAATGATAAAAATCGATACCTATTTAATAAATTGGGTATACCTTTATCATATGATTGATTCTTTAAACCTTTAAATATCCAATCTAATGGTAAGCTTGTATACTTTATTAGATTTGAAATAACTGAATAAATTGTATTTTCTGAAATTAAAGCTTTTTGTTGCTTATTATTATTATTATCTTCTGAACTTATTCTTACTCCAAGTGCTGGATCTAATAACTCACCATCTTTACTAACCTCGCCAGACGAAGAAGATTGTCTTGAATTATTACTATGTACTGCATATATCCCAAATCTTCTATTTTTATTCAAATAATTCAATCCTTCTTGCTTCAAGTGCCTTTTTACAGATTCTGGAATATAATAGTTCATATTAGAATGAGAAATTGGAAATCCTAAATAGTAGAGAAGAATTACTTGACTTTCTTGTAAAGAGTTTGAAGATTTCAATGATTTAGATGACTGAAAAGAATATACCGAAAGCTCGTCAGAGCTTACATCTCTAGATTCTATATTTACATCCTTTTCATCACTTACTTCATTCTCACCTCCATCTTCCTTATAAAAGCTTCCCAAATTAGATCCTATTCTATTTAAGCACAAAATTGTAGGTAAAACCTGACTCAAAAGAGATCTTCTATAACATGTAACATTTTCGTGATCTCCTACACAAATAACCCTACCTTTACCTTCAATTCTAAGACTTTTAGTTACAAAAGATGAATTCTGTTGAATTAAGTAATAAGGATTCAAAATAGCTTCTGGGCTAATATATGATCTTCTGCTCTTAGAATAAGCCAAAGAATAGTAAAGTATTGAATCCTTTACATCATTATAATAGTTAATAAATAACTTAATTTCCTGTAAAATATCCATAGAAACGGAAATAGATACCTCATTTATAACCATCTCTGTCTCAGTTTGGTAACTTGTCCAATAATTTGAAAGATTTGATTTTCTTATTCCACTTGGAGTGGAAAATATTTTTAAATGGTTAATAAATAATAAGAAATCTCTTTTAATATAATCCGGTACCGTTTTAGATAAGCTTAAATATATATTTCTTCCATTTAAAGTATGTAAATATAGATATCTTCTTAAAGCTGTAATTCTACAATAGTTACAAACACAATTCTTTTTTCTTGCATCCTTTCTTTTCAAAAATGGATCTGGTAACACTCCAAACTGTACAAGAGTCTCTTCTTTAACTCTAACAGGAAATCCTGGTAAGATTCTCATTTCATTACATTCTCCGGAAAACTGAAAGTTTTCATTCATCACTTCTGTATTGATTTCAAGGCTAAGTAGAATCGAAAATGCTGTTCCGTTCATAAATTGACTTTCCTTTCCTCCTGAAGTCTTTAATCCTCTAACTCCCACATCCTCTCTTCTTATTTTGTAAGCCACTCCTTCTCTTTGTAATCTTGTTTCTGATCTTATCGGTAAATTACTTAATTTACCATTTCCTATTCCATTGTTAGGTATGTAATAGCTGGAATAGGAGGGTTTTAAATATCGATGTACAGCAAGCTCTTGTCTTCTTCCATATCTATTTGACTTAATTATGTAATCATAGTCAGCTTGATCGTAAGTTGAGATGTTTCTTCTGAATTCAAAGATTTCATATGAGTTGGTAAACAGTTTACGTGATCTTAAGCTTTCTCCGTGATCTGTTCTCCCTAGACCCAGTATAAATCGTCTCTCTTTATTACTAGATTTATCCTTTTCATATTCTTCCAAATCGAAGAACCTAACTCCTTCCTTATTTCTTCCCAAAGGTTCAGATCCAATTTTAATGCTTTCTTTGTCTACAGGTTCCTTGGATCTAATTACTTCCTCCTCTTCAACATTATCCAAGTCCTCAAATTCATCATATCGCTCTTCATGGTTTTGAACATACTTTGCAAACTCTTCGTCATCATCATCATCATATTCTTCTTCTTCTTCTTCCTCCTCCTCCTCTTCTTGACAGCTATATCCACGCTCTTTGAGTACAGTATTACTATCACCCACCTCTCTTTCGTGATGATCCAAAATTTTGATCTTAAAAATATCATCATTATTTCGTCTCTTTTCTCTCCTATTTTTTGATGCTGGGACAAAATGCACAGCTTTAGACATCCAGTCTATAGCAACTTCCTCCAGTGTAAGTTGGTCAATCTCATCCTTTGTTAGATTTTCCCTGCTAATCGCGCTCATGTTCTCCTTTTTGTTGTCCCTGTGGAACCAAATTTCTAAATTACTTAGAGAAAGTTGGAATTTAAAGATCCTCTCTTCTTCAATACCATTATTGTAATTATTATAGTCTTTTTCAAGTCTAATGTCACTTTTCGAGTTGACTTGGTGATGATCATTTTCGTTAATCGGAGACAAATTTAGATGATGGCTACTTTGATTATTATATCCTGTCTCATTTGAAAACCTTCTTTTAAACAAGCTAAAACTCCTCCTTCTTGGGAAGTTGACAAGGTTGTTATCCAAGCTTGTACTATGTCTTCTTGCAACTTTTCTCTTGAAATTCTCGTCATTATTGGTTGTCCTAAGCTGATCTGAATTAAAATCTTCATCCTTGGCCAATATTCCAATTGAATAATTGTTTGAAGAAATTCTCTGCTTGAAAGAACTGCATCCATTCAACAAACTTCCCCCTTTCTTTTGGGACTTAGAAATTCTGTTTGGATACGCTGAAGTAAAGTACTCAAACGATCCTTCTTGCTCGTGATTTAGTTGATGAATATCTTCTGCTACTCCTGCTTCTTCCTTAATTCTCACAGAAAATCTATAATCCAGTAAAGCTGGGTTCTCTTCATCAGAATTAAACTCCGCCAAGTCGTTTTGGACTAGATTTGAATCCGAAATATTAGAGTTTATTCGTGATAAACAACTTCTATTCACACAGTTACAAACCAAAAACGGATCTAACTTTATCACGCTCTGGAATTTCAAAGAGGAGTTCTCGCCTTTGGTTAACCTTGTATATGATGTACTAGGGTGATCTTGGGTATGATCAAGACGCCCCAAAGCAGTGGAAGACACTCCAGAAACAAAAGACTTGGATTTTGACAAGCTTGATAAGCCAGTACTCCTTTCATCAATAAGTATCTCCAAATTAAAGTCTTTAAGCCTCTCATCAAATTGGATAACTGAAGCATCCTTGGCCTTAAATTCAAGGGAGTTCCAAGGCCTAACTTGATCTTCCAAACAAGCAGTAACTGGAAGAGCCAAAACTATTGGAATTGACTCATCCAAGGGAAAAAATAGAGGATTAGTGATCTCAAAATTACAGTAATCAAACTTATTCACACTGTAAACTTCATTCGTGCCTTTTACACATCTCCAATTAAATCCTCTTTCACAATGATTCAAATAACAGCTTTCCTGATTAATATCCTCCTCCTTATTCTCATCCTCCTCTTCCATGAAGTAGTCAAATTTAGTACTCTTAGCTGTTAATCCAAAACTCGAAATATTGATTGCATCACTTCTTGTATCTACAAAAAAATATCTCATTGTAGATCCTTCACATCTTGGATACCTCATCCTAATTAACCATATGTCGTTCCACCAGCTGCTAATTCTTTGGATATAAGGAGCTGAAACTGAAAAAGTAGTTAAACTAAAGATGAATCTAAAATTGTTCAAATTAGCCTGAATTTGAAGAAAATGATCTCCTACTGCATTAATAACAATCCCAAGAAGTTCTGGTTTATTCATCATACAATTTGTAAAGCAGGGATCTTCTTCTCCATTTAAGTCTCCTCCCCTAAGCTCCATTCCCTCTTCCTGACTACCTTTTTCCAAATCCCCAATCAAAACATTCACGTTGTTTTCTCCTCTATTCTTTCTCAAAGCATAGTTTCTTAAAATAAAAGTATCGTCCATTACTGGAATTCTTGCTCCATCTATTGCAAATACTATTGGTATATTCACCATTCCGAATAAGATCCCAAATGAATCTGATATGTGAAGATTTGTATCGACTTCACTCTCATTCTGAATATTTCTGGATAAAACAAAACAAGAGTTCACAGAAGGAATAAATATATCCAATATTGGATCTCTACCTTCAATATTATCTTCTGAACCCATCGTCTTAAAGAGGTACCTACTTTCAGTAAGTCCACCAACTTCATCCATAATATAGTCGCCTCCAATGTTCTTAACAAATGGGAGCTGAACTCTCAATTGCGAGATTTCTAGGCTAATCTTCAGTGACTCGTGTTCCAAGACTTCCTCCTCTTCCCGGTCCTTCTCAGTCTCGAAGAGGAACAAGAAGTTGATATTGTGACTAAAAGCTATAGCTGGATGATAAGAATTTGAAAATAATGAGATATAATAGTAATCTTCGCCTTTGTCGATGCTCTTAATCATAGAATTGTTCTTATTCAGGTCTTCTCCCTCCCTTACTGGGTGTTTTCTTTCTGCTCCTGCTCCTGCTCCTGATTCTGCTTCTCCTGCTAGCCCCAAATTTAGACTTGATACAAAGCCAGCATCTACTTCAACTTTTTTAATCCCTTTTGAATACGATTCAAAGTACTTGGAAGAAATACTATCAGACATTTCCATATCATTAAATTCTGGAAAGATAACTACCATTGTATTGAATTTGGACTTGATCTCAATAGAAGTCACTGGAATATTCTTTAGTGACTTTAATAAATTAGTAACAGTATCTCCATGCTTATAATCTTGAATCGTCCTTTGATTCTGAAAAAACATACTTCGATTCTTTAAGCTGCTATGATCAGATGATCCTCGTCTACTTGAAGTAAGTAAAGATTCATCCAAGTGAATTGTCTTAAACTTATCATACATGAAAGATATATCTATGAGTTGTCTAAATATGAGTGGAATCATTGACAAAAATGTTGGAGAAATTGTTATTTCTATAGAAATTGGACTGCTCATATTAGAAGAGCTCCCGAAATCCATCTCATTACTCTTAAGCGTGATAATCGGAATAATATAAATCTCCTTACCAGTTTTGAAAGACCTTTTATACCTTTTTTCATGTTCAAAATCTTCTCCTTCTATTGGTCTCTTTCCAAAAACTGGAAAAATCTTTGGTTTTGAATTTAATAATAATTCCGGATGATTAAAAGGTACCGGTAATGGTAAGCTTAGACCATATTCCCAACTTGGAAACAACTCTTCATCTATTGAATTCTGACTTAGATTCTTCTTCTTTCTATCAATTGTTATATATTCTGGCAACATTGAAGATGAATATTCTGATAATAAATTTTTTAATGGAGACAAACAAACATAATCCAAACTAGAAGAAGTCTTTGTAAAGTACATATCTACGGTACTTGTAATTGTATTGGTGTTGGCATTATTATTTGTACTTATAATTCTTTCGTATAATATCGACCAAATACATATATCTCGAATCTTGAACTTAATCTTGACAATTCTAGTTGCTTCCTTTTTGAAAATTAGTTTAATACAGGAAAATAATCCTTTTAAGATATCGTTGCTCTGTTGATTATTTCTATATTCAAAAACATCACTCAAATGCATAATAAGCTTTAAATTCATCTTCTTGAGTGAGAAATCCAACATTCCCCAAGTTCCGTTCCTAACAACCATAAGATTCATTTCTTTAAATCCTGCCTTAATTTTCCATTCTCTAACATATTTCCTTACATCATAAGGTTGAGGTACCGTAAAAACTGATGATCTTGATAGAAACTGGTGATCCAGCCGTCTAACAATAGTATTACTATTGCTATTACTAATACATTGGGTAGAAACTGAAGTCTGAATACAAAAGTTTAGCCTTAAACCAACAGACTCAGCTGTTAAAATGGCAGTCCTTGGATTATATATCTTTGAATCGTAGATTTGGTCATTAAAGCAGTATAATGGTCTGACCAAAGTAAGACTTTCATTCGAGAACTCGATTGCTTCCCTATGTATCTCCAATAGCTGATTATCTATAAGTCTATTTTTATAAAGCTTATCTGAATTAACAAGTAAATGAATATAAAAGTTTTCAAATGTTAAGCTAAACTCAACAAAATACTCATCTTTGTTTTTAGGTTCATCCATTAAATCACTGGGAACCCCTCCACAATTTCGACAAAAGTCAGAGGATTCAGGTAGTACCAGGTATTTATCAACAAGCTTTTGATCCTTACTAATGTCAATAGAGTTTTCGTTTTCATTCAACTTTACAAGCCTATAAGCTTCAAAAGGAGACTCTCTTTCTAAGACAAAATCTGAACTCCATAAGATATTTTTATCCTCCTTAAACTTGTTAAACATCTTCTTGTATAAATGAAGTACCGACTTTAGCCTAATAATCTCATCATCAGTAAAGAAAAAGTTACCATTACTTAGCTTTGAGCTTATTATTATCACGTATTTATTTGTCCCATTTTCAATATGGGGTTTCCCAGCCCCTCCCAAGTTCGAGTTCAAATCACCTCTATCTTCTACTCTCTCTGCTCCTGCCACTCCTATTGCTTCTCTTTCTACCTCTTCTGTTCCTGTTACTCCTATTGCTTTTCCTTCTCCCGCTTCTACTCTCCCACCTAGTCCTTTCTCCTCCTCGCCTTTTCCGTCTAAAGAAACCCCTTCTTTTACTCTGATCTTAATTTCCAAGTGAAAAATTGGATCTTGAGACATATTTAATTCGGTACCTATTCTATTCAAATTTTGTTTAATATTATCAGAATGAACTAGTACATAAGGAAAACGATTTTTTGAATTCTTTGAACGAATTTGAGTGGAAGGTATAAGATGGCCAGACAAATTTGAAAAAATTACGCTTGGAGTGAAGAAATGCCTGCCTGAAAAGTCTTTTCTGATCTGCTGGAACCCTAAATTCTGGTCTTTAAGTAATATATTATTGATGGATTGAATAAAAATCTCCCCCAAAGAAAGATTAATGATTGTTCTATGACGGCTGTTCAAGTTATGTGTATATTTAAAACAAAGATTAAATAAGCAAAGCTGGTAGAGAAGATACTCGGTATCATAGATTTGAATAGAAATCTCCCCGAGTCTCAGAGTTGAAGATTTTATAGACTTTAAAAACCCAAAATCGTTTTTCTTTTCCCTATTCACCTTCATCTTATTTTTGTTAAAAGATTTAATATTCTCAAATATCCTCTTCAAATCTATGATGCATGATTTTTTTGGGAATATCAAAAGTTCGTACCCATTAATCAAAGTCATTACAGCAGGAAACACATTTAAAGATATCCTTGATAAATTGAAATCCACCTGATTCTCAAATAACTGAAAAGAAACACTCTTTAATATAAAAAACTCAAGTACCTGTTCTTTTTCTCCTCTATTTTCATTCCTATTTTTGTCCTTTCTTAAATCTTTTTTACTCACTTCTCCATTTTTCTCTGTTTCTTGTATTTTCAGCAATAATGTTTCGTGATCATCAATACTGTCGTCTCGTCTTTTATCATGAGACACTACTTGAACATTATTTGCCAACATCGATAGAATTAATCCCTCCATTTCAAGAGATAAGTTCCTACTAGATGTCCATATTTGAAATGATAAACCTGAAATCCAAATTTGAATACCTGTAAATGAAACATTTTCCTCAACAAAGTACTCGTTCTGAAGCAAATATCTCAAGATCTCATTATATAAAAGACTCTCACTAATCTGATTAACTTCTTCCTCTTCATAGTCATAACTTGCAAGGTTCCCAAAACTACTATTTAAAGTCAGTCCTGTAACTCCTCTAAATATAGATTGACTACTTTCCATAACTCTGTATGTTTTTAATGACTGAAGAAAGTTTTCAGGAGACAACAAGATTTCAGAAATGATCCTAGTTACCTTCTTTTCCATCTTTTCCTCAACTCTTCTATTGAATCCACTTAAATCCGTATCATCCACCTTAAATGTAGTTATTCCAAAGTTATTGTCTAAAACACTGGGCCTTATTTCAACTCTCGGATCAATATTACATCCAAGACACTTGGAAATGCTTAATGCATCATGTAGATGCTTATTCAAAGATAAGTTTCTAATGGAGTACCTAGAATTAGAATTGATAGTATTTGGAAATCTAGAAGAAATCTTGAATTGGTTCAATCTTATTGAATATATCATATTATCTTTAGATGAAGTGTTGATCATTTCCATCAAAGACTTTACTAGTAGAATCTCTTCTTCTTTGTGAGATCTTGAAATGATGGAGTTAATGTTAGAAGTTACATGAGGTACCAGATTTCCAATCTTCCAAATACTCTTTAAATCATGTAAGTTAAAGCCAGAAATTTCTAAAGAATTTAAGTTAAAATGAGGTAAATATTCATCTTGGATTAAATAGTAACTAAAATCTGGGCAAAATCCTGGAATTGGAGTGTTTTCTTGTCTCTTACTATCACTAAATACAGTGCATCCAAAGAGCTGGTGAACTCTAAAGCTTATCCCAACCTTCGCTTTCATCTTCTCCTGGCCCTTTTTCTTGTCATTCAAATCAATCTCATTGTAATCCAAGTCCACCAATCTAAGTCTATTCATACCACTGATTTCCTCAAAGCTTTTGTTTGTAAAAGTTTCAATATGATCTTGAAACGCGTGATCTTTTGCTTGGCCTCCAAAATAGCTGCTTTGATTTCTAGAATAATTTTGTAAAAAATTTCTGTCTTCCACTCCAATTTCAAGAACTCTTACACTTGGAAGGAATGTTATTGGGAAGATCTTAATGGCGTGTGATGGAATTTTCATCAAAGAATTATTCATAAAACTATTCTTCTCGGAACATTTAGCCTTTGACTTGTTAAGCAACCCACAAACCAAACCAAATTCATTCTCAAAGATTTCGAGTCTTGAAATATTCATCAAAGTTTGCCTATGATAGAATGAGATCTTATCGGAAAGCATATTCATATCAAACTCAAAAATCAATCCAGAAATTTTTCCAACTAAACCCTCATTTGTTGACTTGGTAAATAATAATGGTCTCATCCAATCCGGTACCGGTGTAATTTTTGAAGAAATGGATGATGCATCACTCATAATGATTGAAATTCTTGCTTTTGGAATAGTAACTTGCAGTTTTCCTTCACTTGAAAACCATTTATTAAAAGTAGAGAACTTCATTGAATCTACCTGTTTTGATTCTGGGATCCAAAATTTTTGATCTTGGGTACCTTTTTTCTGGCCGTGATCATGATCACGATCTTGAGTGCTGTTCCCTAAAACTTTCTCGACAACAAAACTATGAAGAACACTTGGATCGACTTTGGAATTCCTGTTTAATGCTTCCCAAAACCCACTCCCTTTTGACGAGAAACCATCTTTTAAGAACTCATTTGCCGACATGTTTAGAGCAATAACATCTCTAATAGAAATTTCCGTCTCAATTTCTGTGAGGAGTTGCTTTGGGATGTTTGATGGACCACCGTTCTTTTTAGAGCCTTTATTATATGAAATGATTGATGATAAGTATCTCTCAAGATCTTCGTGAGTTTTACGATTACTGTAAACATATTGGGAAGCTTTCAAAAAAGAGGACCATTGGTTGAAGTAATTAATAAAGTTGTATAGCACTGAAACTATATCTTCAGTACAAGTAATCTCAAAAGTCTCATCTGGAAAATCTTCCACCGATGGAGGTCTTTCTAAATGCTTTTCTGAGCTAGGAAGGAATATCAACTTGCTAGCCTTCCACTCTCTCGAAGAAATATACCTATTGTACTGCTCTTCATCCTTAAAAATGGTCCCAAACATCGTACTTGAAGCATTTAAAGCTCGAATATCCCATCTCTTAAACAGTATATGCAACTCCACGCCTTGATCTTTAGTCATTTGAATACTACAAGATGGATCCTCTGGCAGTTTAATAAACTTACTATTACCATTCTGAGTGTGTTTTGGAAGCTCAGTATGAGAAAATTCCTTTGATCCTACAGAAATCTCAGTAAATTCTCTAAATAGCTCAAATTGAGACGAATCTTGCTTATTTAAACGACATAAAAAATTACTCATAAAGCTCATCTTTTGTCTTTCAGACTTGTCAGACGAAAAAAAGATTGGAAGTAGATTCTTTGCTATCTTGGAGAAGAACCCATCTTGGTTATTATTGGAGGACGATGAATCATCAATATTTGAGCCTGAAGGGCCAGTTTCATCATCATCTCCTCCTAAAGCGGTAGTTGTATCTCCTTCAATATCAACCAATTTAGTGACTACATTCTTAGGTACCGAAGTTAGTAATAAATCATCAAATTTACGAAAAATGACTCTAAAACCGTAAAATCGAATCCAAAGAAACTGAAGAAGACTAGACTTTTTTCCTTGCAATTCCTCTTGTGATAGTGTCTTGGAATCATCTACTGAACTAATATAGAAGGAATCAGTAAGAATCTCAATTGCAAAAGGATTTGGGCCAAGATGATCATCAATCAACATGCAATGAATGTTGTGTAACTTAATATTCAAAGAGTTTACAATACTTGTCTCCAAAGACTGAGAGATTTGATTCGCGACTTTATGAGTTGACCAAGGAGATACATATTTGTACCATCTTAATATTTTCTTCCTTTTAGATTTAAGGAGTCTTTTACACCACTTTTTGGAATCCCACTCATCTAAACTTGCTAATCTAATTTGTAGATCTAGATCCCAAGCTTCAATATTCAAGGGATTTTCTTCACATGGCATTTGATCAGTCTTTAAAAAGACTTTAACTTGCCTGATATTACTGTAAATAACGATAAATGGAAGATCTGCAACCTCAAATATAATTTGAGGAATTGGAAGATTTTTCAGCTCAATATCTAAAGGAGAGAAACTATTAATTTCAATATTCTCAGCTAAATTCCAGGTTCCAAGCAAATCTGAGCCCAACTTTTCCAATAAGTTCCCAATAAGGGATTTAATTATCGTAGACCCTAACATATTTCCTCTAATCTACTCTAAAATACACTCTTTCATGATAAAAATCCAAAAAATCACTAAATTTTCAAAACCAGATTTATTATCACGCTTTGCCTGCTTATTTATACTACACAAACTTTTATTCAAAATTCTGGAAGAGTTTCTTTGTTTTTAAATCTTTCTATTCTACTTGTCCATCAAATATTAAATGAATGTCTAATTATTATTCTATTCAATTCTTTAATTCTCCAACTCTCCCACAATTTTTCCTTTTTTTCTGTTTTAATCCATAACCTTATTTCTTCGTCTGCAGCAGAGCCAAACATGTGGCCAAAAGGCGCCAACCCTGCATCACTTATACTGTGCATAATTTAAATGGGATATATTTAAAAAAAAAAATGATTAAAATCCGGGGAAACTGATGGTTGAATGAGTATTGAAAATAATTAATTTTAAATATACCAGCTTTCTAAACGTATTTCCTACTTATTATTATTATTATTCCCTGCTTTCTTCATTAATTTATTGCTTAATTTTTTTTAATCAAAGCTCAAAATTGACTTTTCTCACAATATTAATCTTTATTAAAATAGTTTCTATGGTTTTCCCTTAAAGTTTCCAAATCACTTGATTTTAAGCATTTTCAAAAAAAACTAAAAGGCGCATTTTTCGCGATAATTCTTGACAAACATTTTTTTTCCTCCCACGTCATTTCCCTGCATGCAATTTTCGTTTTAATACCGGTGCTAAATAAATATTGGCGCCAAAGAGATTTTTTTCTGGTATAATTAGAGGATTAAAGACCCATATGAAAATAAATATTTTTAGATAATTAATAGTGAAGTTTATGAATTAAAGGAAAGAAAGGAGGTAATTCTAAATTAGGTATTCAAGAGCATAATTTGATGAACAACTAGGCTATTATTACTATTATTATTATTATTATTATTAATATAATTATTATTAATCGGTAATAATTTCTAATGGAAGATCTGATAGGAAAGGTGAGTAAAAGCACCAAATCTTAGGCAATAATTGGACTAAGATATGGAATAATTAACTTTCTTTAGATTATCTCAAGTATAATAATAACTTTAGACCCGAATAAAATTACAGTGGGTGAGTCTGTAAATGGCGGAGATAGTATTTGTGGGGTCAGCGAGAGATCTCAGGCAGAGTATTTCTTAGATAGAATATGCGATCAAGACGGTCTAAGAATAGATGAGCTGGTATTTGAGGTACTAAAGTCGGCAAGATTGAAAAGGAAAAGCGGGCTTATTGGGGATGATTTGCATCATGGAGTTGAATTCATTAGTTTGTCGATTCTGGATAAGTTTGTTATGAGAAAATGGATATATCTGAAGGATGAAGATAGAACTCGAGTAAGAAATAAGCTTTTGGATATTTCTGTGTGTGGAATAAATAATATAAATGATGATATAATTCTGGTGAGTTCTTCCTTTGCCTTAAGAAAGCTTTGTTGCACCTTCAGCAGAGTGATAATTCAGGATTACTTTGCATCCTGGAAGATATTTATGGAGTCTATTTTAGACTATAGAAACAGAATGGCTAGCCTTGATAATGCTGGAATAGTTTTAGAGAATGGGATCTTTTTAAGAAATAGGAATATTTCAAATCTAACTAAACTGGTTTTGGGTATTACAAAAGAGATTTCAGAGACTTTATTAATTACCAACTCAAATACACATGAATTAAACTCAAAAATGAGAGCTTCTTGTACAAATGGATTATGCAATGAAATTGAGCCAGTATTACGTATAATTAGCAATGAACTTCATAATGCATGTAACTTTAAAGTAAATAGGGAAATTAAGGACTTTGATATCTCCCTAACAAAACAAAGCTTGGATTGCTTGAAGAACTTAACGAACATTATAGATTCTGGGAAGTTGCTGAATTTGAGATTGGATGATCTTTTAATAATGCTACACAATACTGGGATATTGGAAAACGATGAAGATATCTTAGATCTTTTGGATTCTCTTGTACAAAATTTGACAAAACAGAAAAAAGGGCTAGTCTTCATCTTAGATTACCAGGACCTAAATAGATTTGTACTTGGAGTTGCAAATTTGGTCAAACAAACTGTTTTAACGCCAAAATTATTCTTAGAAGACCCAGACTATGATACGAGCCTGACACATTTAAACTGGATGAAGTTGCTTAAAGATCTCATTGATGGTTGTATGCCAGCAGTATTGAGAATTCCTGATAATATTATTTTAGAAAACTCAAACAATAAAAAGAATACTATTACTTTGGTTTGGAAGATTGTTTTAACACTTTGCATGCATCCATACACTTCAGTTTGTGACCTTGCAGTTTCTACTCTCTGCCAGATTTTAAAGATTCTTGTTAAAGAACTTCCAAACTTGTCCAAAGATAGTTCCAAGTACTTTCAATTAGTCAAAGACTTTCAAATTGATATTTTGCTAGTATTTATATTTGTCAGGTCACTTCGTATTGGAGACCCAAAAATCAACTACTTAACAGATGAATGGAACCCATGGAATTCTTTAATTTCAAATATGATCTTCAATTCTTTAGAAAAGCTCAACTCTGAATCCCTTCATATTTTTTTTCATTTTCCAAATCAACCATATAACTTTTCTTTATTAGCTTCAAAGTATTTTAAACTTTTAGACCAATACAACATTGTTGATTCCTCGCATATTAAAGTTTTTGGTGAGTTTGAAGCGTCAGATAATATTCAAATCTTCAAAAATAATAGCAATATAATGGGGTCTTTCAATAATTCATATAGCTCTTTAAAAAATAGAATAATTCAGCTGGTAAATTCCCTTGTTGATTTTGGGCAGGGGATACTTCTGGATCAAATCTTGGAAACCTGTCTTAATATTGCAACGTTCATCTTCAGTTCACATCCTTTTAATACAAAATGCAAAAAACATTCGCCTTTACAAAATTCTTATAACAATAACTCTCCTCAAACACTATGTCAAAAGTGGGTCTTTATAGATGGAGTGTTCATTATACTTGAGACAATTCTTATTAGGATCAACTCTAAAATCTCTAACTTGCTTGAAAATGATACATTTTTAGATCCCGGTACCACGTGTGAACCTGGCGCCATGCCCTCATTTTTTGATCTTTTAAGCCAAAATATAGAATATAAAGAGCAGAAAACGTGGATTTTATCATTGTTCAAATTGATGAGCGGAATTTTACAGCTTTCTTTACTTGATTTGTGTGAGAACTCCTTAGAATCAAGAAGACTTATTTTTATTTCTCAAACAGTAATGTGTATAGAGTGGTATCAGGAATTATACAAGAACGCAAGTTATTCCATAATTACAAAAGATGGGATTTTGGAGATTTATCTCTTCTACTTATTAAATTCTGGAGGAAAAAGAGCTCCTGAATTAAGAAAGACGGCGTCTAATTGCTTGTCAAGAATTTTTTTAAGCTATCCAAAATTATTTGAGCAAAATCTCTCAATGGTTATTCAAGTAGTTAGTCAAAACTTGAATAATTCTGGTACTTGTTTTGAGGAAAAAACTGTATTGAACTCTGTCTTGATTGCTGCCACAAATGCACTAGGAGATTTTAATAAGATTTCAGAAAGCTGTGAAATGACCTCCAAAGCAGCTTTTAGCATGCTTTCAAAAAATTCATTTCATTTTTCTAATCAGGAGGAAGTCTTGGAATTCTCATTCAGAGATCTTATTGAATCTGTGAAGATGTCTAAGGAACCAACTGAATTAAATTGGAAGAATTTAATGCTTTTAAAGAATTCCTTAACGCTATTATTCTCCATTTTTGGAAATGTCAAATTACCAGAAGATTTTTCGACTCTGAAAAATGGAGGATTTTTTAAAGAGGAAAGATCTCATTTGATTCTAAAACATCCTTTAGAGAATGTATCAAGACAAATCTTTGAAACAATTTGTTTAATTACACTAATCTTTTTAAAAATTTGTGATTTCCATACAAATGATGTCAATAATAAATTCCAATTGGAAGAATTGAATATAATTTCTCTTTTTAATTCCATTTCAGACCAAGAATGGATGTCTAGGAGCGGTATCAAGAACCAATCTGACAGCAAGATCATTAAATTGTCTCAGATTACTAGCTATAGGATGATTTTCTATAATAGCTTTCTTCACATAAGAAGAATCACTTTTTCTATAAGAAATCTTTTAATAAAATTGCTAGTATACACATTCACACTTGGTACTTATAAAGATATCTTTAATGATCAAAGTAATAAGTTGATTTCAAATCCAGGGCTTTACTTTGATGAAGTAAATGTTAACTTGCTTTCAAGAACATTGATAGATCCGATAAGATATTTACCAATTCACATTCTAAATTTCATTATTAAGAATGGCCTAGCTATCATTTTCTCTCCTCAATCACTCCCAAGATTCCAAGATGGGCATCCCACAAATATATTCCTAGAAGAGGTATTTTCCAATAGATTTGTCCCTATGGTACTTAACAGACTTAAATCTGAATGGCAAAATTTAATGATATCACAAGCATTCATATTATCTTCATCAATTTTAGAATTAAGAAATTTAAGCTTGGAAAATTTAACTTCATCTGTACCTTTTCGAGATCCATTTAATGTACTATTAAATTTAAACATTGATTTTAAAGAATTTTCAGTTAACCTAATACAGGACAACTCTCTTTATAATTTTGTATACAATTCTCACTATAATGACTTATCAGAGATTTGTTTAACCATTTTAAAAATTATAAATAGATTCATTTTAGGCACAAACCGTCAATGCCAATCAAGCTTTAAATTAAAAACTGGGCCTAAGATAAGTAATTATCCACATAAAATTAAACTAGGATCTAATAATACTGAAGATTTTCAAATGGATAACTTTAATGGGTACCAATATAATCAAAATGAATATTATGAAGACCATGAATTTCAAGACTCGGTAATAATGGATTATGAAGATGCAGAAAATCACTTTTCAAAAAAAAATAAAATACAACCAAAGCATGCTGTATTGTCTCAAGTCTTTCTTTTAAATCAAAATCTGATGAGTTCTTGCTTGGAATTATTGACCGAGTTTTTAAGCTTTCCAGATCCAAATATATTAGAGAATTCGTTACATATAATTCAAAGGTACCTTCAACAATATATTAATTTTACGAATCAAGGAAACCACTTAAAATACTCCCATATCCATGTTTTTTTAATTAAAAATCTTCTAATCCAGCTTCTGAAAGTAGGTCCTAGAGCTTTACCATTTGATCCACTTAACCTCTCTCCAAGCAAAAACGATCATATAAAGATTATAACTCCTTTAAATTCCTATATTAAGTTAAATCATCCAAATTTACTTAAAAACTCCATAATTGATTGCATTCAAAGCATTATTAGATCAGACCAGGACTGCCTAGACTTCATAAATAACACCAAAAATGAGCTTAGTAAAGACTTGAGCAATAATGTAACAAACAAAAATTTATCTTCCTCTAATTCCATGCATTACAGTAATAACTTTTTTTATGATCAACAGATATCAATCCCAGATGAAATCTTGGAAAAGTCTTATAACTGCTTGGAATTTCTATTATCAAAGTGCTATGAATATTTACCTTCTGGAACAGAAAGAATCTTTTCTCAGCAAGATATAATCCTTATATGCAAGACTTTCCTTCAAGAGCATATTATGGAAATAGCCTATTCTTCCCAAACTTCTATATTTAGTGCTTTAATTGGGAATGTCCTCCAGAAGCTTAGCCATATCTCTTCTCAAAATGAACAAAACCCGTATATAAACTTTAGCACGTTCATCAAGCCAACCTTCCTCTAGCAATCAACAATCAACCTTCTAATACTTTTATATTTCAACTTATCCTTTAAAAACCTTTCCGAACTTAAGTAACGCAAGCTTTGAGTTTCCTGTTGATTCTGAAATTAAAAAGCCTCCAATATCCGCATATATTGGATGCCCTCTTACTGAAAGCAAACTATAATCCTTTTTTTCACTACCTGACTCATTTTCTTCATTGTTTATATACTGATGAATCCTTATGTCATCTTCTACTTCTGTTACCCTTGCTCCTTCCATCTCGGCCATTTGTGCTGAACTTCTCGAATCTATTGCCTCTAAGATCTCTCTCTCTGTATGTAGATTCGAGTGAATAACTTCATTTCTATTTACAGCACTTTCAGTAAATGTGTGAACCACCGAAAAAGAGCAATCAGAGAATTTTTTTTGGGGTACTTCTTCATAATGAGCATTTAAAATTTGAAAATACCCAAACTTGAATTCTGGAGAAAGACTTTCAGAGTCAAAAATTCTAACGTATTTGTCCTTGGTGTTGATTGATAAAACAAAATCCCCATTAGAGTTGTAAACCGACCTTCTATAGCTTTGGGAATCTCTCAAAGGAGGAATAGCAAAGTTTCTGCCTTCATTACCATAATTAGTTTCTTTTGACCTTAAATCCAACTGCTTAAGATAATCATCCACCCCACTCACGACCATTTTGAAGTCATCTTTTGGAGAGAAGCATGACATAATTGCCATACATGGTAACTCAAATTTGATAATGGGGTCATTTCCATTAATCTTCTGCCTTAAGTCCCACAACTTACAGCTTGAATCAAAAGACGCTGTAGAAAATATGTGAGGATGATAATTAGCAAATCTTACAATATTAATATGTGACATGTGCATACTTGGTAGAATCTTTACTTGAGATCCAGTATGTGTATTATACAAACCAACAGATTTTCCAAATCCGCTTGCTAAGTAATAATCATCTGTAGCATTCACAGAAAGTGAGCTTAATTGAGGAAATGATTTACTTTTGCTTTCGGTATTAAATAAATATGGAAATTTGTCATCTTGTTTGTCTTGATCAACTTTTCTATGACTTTGATAACTGTTATCCTGATCTTGAAAGTAATCTGTAGGCTGATAAAATGGATTTTCTTTATAACTTAAGATTGAAATTGTCCCCAATAAACAGCTTCCTGCCACAAATGTTTGTGGGTGATTATTAAACCAAGATAATCCAATAATAGGGCTCAGAGAAATTCCTAAAAAAGTTTGCAAAAAAGAAAAAAGTTCCAGTCAATTTTGGGATTTTTAGTTTTAGAGAATCTTAATTACGGAACATAATTTAAATAAATACATTATATAATAGATATTTTATTACCACCTTAACTCTTGATGTAGTTGCAATACTTAGTTCTTATTACATTATATGCATACAGACATTCTTTTAGAGTGGCAAACTCAGGTCCACTTTGCTTGCATGCAACAAATTACATATATTTTGCAATTTAGTAACTGCATTACATTAGAATTGTCCGCATGCGACTTTCAAATACTGAAATGGATATATTTTTGCCACACTGCTTTTCCTGTGAATGCAGTTATATTATTGCCACGTGTATAATAAAGGTAATTAATGCTTGGAAAATGAAGAAAATACCAAAACAACTAAATATCGCATTTTCCATCAAAATCAAGAAAGTATTCAAAAATATATTATATCAACATATTTATATATATTGGTGCGAATTCACAATATCAACCGTAATTAACTTCTTTCAGTTTTATTCTTAACATTTAAATAAACTTACCTTGTTCAGCCAAAACAACATCATTATATCTATCAATCAATTTAACTTTCCCTAGAGAAGTGCCAATTAAGATCAAATCTGACCTATCAGAATGGAATTCAAACTGTCTAGTGTCCTGCGAGCTCTGCAATAATGTGAATTTATATTGATTTTTAATTAAAAAATCTTCTTTAAAATTTTGATCAACTCTAACATTTTCTGAATTTGAATTACAGCCAAAATATAAAGTATTATGGATTGTATGCGAATTAAAGCTTGAAAATCTTGAATTATTGTCACCATAAAATTTCCCGGCTATTAAGTCCTTGTAAATCTCGTTTGTATTTTTTATTAGGCTTTTCAAACAGAAATCATGTTTTGATTCTGGATTTCGTACTAAAATATCACCAGAGTAGTCTTTATGGTCCTTAAATCTATTAGGCTCTCTATATAAAGTGATTATCTTGCATTTTGAAAACCTTGCTGCAGAATTTAACATATGGCTTTCCAATGATGAAAATGATGAAAATGAAGGCATTGTTGACATATTTGAAATTCCTGAAAAGGACCTCTGAACCCCGAATTGATACTCTTCCGAACCACTAGAGCCATCAATATTACTTTTCAATCCAAAATCATGTTTTTCTTCAATTCTTATCGGCAAAAAGCTGATTTTTGACAATGTTAAACCGTCTGAAGACCAGCTAATTGGCATTACAAATTCTTTATGTATCTTATACTGCTCTTTAAGATCCTCGAAAATCTCCTCCGCCCCAATTTGTTTTATTTCCACTTTAATCTTCTCTCCGTTTACAAAAAAGAAATTCTTCATTAAACTGCTGAGTAGATCTCCCGAATAATCCTTTAATTTACTCAAAATCTTTTCATTTCTTGTCAAATTCTCTCCATAAACTCTTTTCTCCATCTCTTTCTCCAATAATAATGTCTCTGTAACGTCTTCATTCTCCTCATTTTCGTGGTCATTCAGCTTTCTCCACCCTATACCTCTTAATATGAAAATATTATAACTACGATCATCTTTAACACTGTCATTAATAACCCCATCCAAACTTGCTTTTATAGAATAAATCAAATCCGCCAAACACATTTCCTCTCTATTTAATGATATATATCTTCTATTAAAGTGTCTCTCTAGGCCTTGATGATTCTGAATTATATCTAAAGTTAACTCCAAATTGGCCTTGGAGCCAATGCCACGTAACGAATTAGTGTTTTCAAGTGAAGAATTGTGTAAAGAGGAGAATAAACCCGAATTAAAATTCTTAATATCTTGTAAATTTGACCTATTGGGATTGTAACACCAAGTGCATCCCAAAAGACTCTTTGGATATTCACACCAACATGAGTAACATTGATCATTCTCAAATGCCGAATCCTGCAAGTTAATGCTGGTTGCAAACATATTAAATATTATCGAATTTGAGCATAGCATTTTGAAGTATTGCCTTATATTCTGAAACTCCAAATTACACGTCCTATTAATTACTGAGCATGGGGTTGTACAGTTTACTGGACTGTGAGTTAAATTCATATTTGAGTAGTAGTCATTAACAGCTCCAAATCGTATTTCACCCTTTACACCTTTTTGGCCTTTATGCATCTGATTCAATAACTCAGAAAAAAGCTGAAAGCCTTCATTGGTTGGAATTCCCATTTGTTTAAATGCTGAAATAGATTTTGGAGTCAAGGATGTCGTCCAGTTTGGGCTGTTTGCATAAGAAATAAATGCACTAGCTATTGTAACAAATTCGATGGAACTCGAAGCTATTTTGTACATGATCCCACTACCCTCTCTATATTCTTTGTCCCCTTTCTCTTCCTCCTCCAGTATTCTTACATCCTTTCCTTCCATTATTGTCCGAGCTCTACCTTTTGTAGAATTGTCTAGAAACAACTTCCTGTGAATGTTTATTGGAAGTTGTAGCTTTTTGTTTCCCAGAAAATTGTCATCATCACATTTAGGATTAGATATATCATTTAAGTTGACCATATGTACAAGTTCTTTCGGCAGCTCAAGAAGATATCTACCATGTGAACTTGGCTCTGAGCTAATAATGTTCCCAATCCTTCCTCCTATCAAAATTTCTCTAATCCTAATTGGGCATGGAAGCCGTATAAAATGTCTACATGTATGTAAAGTTGACAAATACTTGATCTTCTTGGCAAAATCAAAAATCCGGTTAATTACGGTATCCTCCATATCTTGATATATCTTTGGATCAATCTTAACTGAAGTTATTGGAGTCATTATATCTATATCAGTTCCAATCCTTAACCAGAAAATATTATTTGGATCTTCATTTAGTATGTTCATATAAAATACCAATCTCCAATTCACTAATTCTGTTGCAAGTGAAATATCCAATCTTATATTCTCCAATTCACTATTATCCAACTCTAGTATTGGCTTTTTACCTTGATTTATTACTATTTTAGAATGATTTTCATTCCACCAATTGTATTCCAAGATCTTTAGAAAATCATCATCATCCCCAAATTCTATCGAGTAAGCCTGAACCTCCTCTTTAGGCATATGTGTATTTCTCTTACTGTTCAGTTTGCTCATCCTGATAACCCTCTTCCTTTCAGAACAATATTCATTCATATCATCCCTCTTGTTACCTGGAATTTGGTGAACTTTTTCCAAACACCATTTCTTCCCCTTTTTGTTTTGTACAAAACCAAATTTATGACAGTAAAATCTCCATATTATTGGGTTATTGTGAATTGTTAAATATGCAGAGTTGCATGTTAAACTTAGATTAATTGTATCCTTTGGTTCTAAAAAATAACATACTCCCAGAATTATCTCTTTAGGCATTTCCAGAAGCACTGGTGTTCTTGTAAAAGTCATTTTTATTTTGTATTTATTTTTTCTCAGTTTCTTTAATTTCTTTTTCTCACTTTATTTCATCTTGTTTCAAATTTTTAGGTACTGCACATACTTTGCTTGAGATTCTTATAAACCTTTTATATATGATATTTGGTTTAATGTAAGAATATTGTTTCCAGTTTATCTAAAATAATCCTACTTTTTTAAAAAATATATAACCTTGAATCCAGCTGTTCCTGAACGAAATAAATATAAATTAGTGGTATCTTTATTTGAATTCTCAAGGGTAGAAGAGAGGTGTAGGTCAAGATGAACAAATGGTTTAATATGTTGCTATTATGTCCAAAACTTATTAAAACTTTCCGCTCCTTTTTGCAAAGAAGACTAGTACATATTTGCAGAAACTTATTAAGGTGACAAATGTAACTATTTTGCATGAATTTTATCATCCATTAAATCAATTCCGAGCTAAAATAAGGATGCATGCATGCAATACATGTATTTCATGCATCTATAATTTGCTGCACTTATAATCAATTGGCAGTTATTTTCGTGAAAAGAATAATAAAATATGTAACTAAATATAAAACTAATCAGCATAAAACACTTCCTAAAAATACATTATTCAATAAAATTAGACTAAAATTTTATTTAAAAAACCAAACTCTTTCAATATATTTTTGCCTAAAATAATTCACAAAAAAATGAGCGCGCAAACTCGGCAAAATTAGGCGCCACATAAAATAATTGTATTACTAATAGTAATAGATAGTATTAATAATAAGCATAACTGCAGAAACAGTATGGGGGCAGAAGAAGAAGAGAAAAAAAAAGTAAAAGATGGGGTTGAGGGGAGAGTTGGAGGTAAATCAAAGGTAATAATTTAGTGAAATTTTTCTTTCTCATTCCTCTGAACTCGTTGTTAAGTTTGCTTAATTGAGTTTTATAGCATTATAAAAGAGGGCCAGCTAAAAGTCAGTTTTTGGGTTTACGCTTTTGACACTATTAGGATAAACTGCATAGCTCAGAGTGATTTTTTTATTTGGATGTTCAACTATTAAACGAGAACTTTACTTTTTCAACAAGAGAGAAAATAAAACTTCAGAAAAAACTTCATTTAGCAAATTTGAATAAAAGCCAAATTACAATAATCTATAAGTTGCTTATTTGAGATTTAATTTTTATTTGATACATATGTATGTCGCAAGTATACGAATATATGTATAAATAAACTTAATAAATTAAGCTAATATAACTTAAAACTAAGTAATGGAAAGAGTTAAATATTTGAGGGGAGGAAGAGGAGGAAAGATTAACGGAGGGGGAGCACACAGACGAGAGGGAGGATCTCATGGTCTCAGAGGAGGAGACTATATGGGGGAGTTCTTAAGAGAAGGAAGGGGAAGGGGAAGAGGAACTAGAGGTGGCGCTTACAGAGGAAGTAAATTCGGTAGGGGGAGCAAAACAAGATCAGGGTCAATGTATGGAGGCCATACCGATGAACTGGACTTCACAAGAAAATTACAGAGCTCTGTGGAGACGAATAAAGGGCTTGTTGAGCTGGGGAAGGGCAAGGTATCGGCTGATTGCAGCAGCAAGGCTCTTTCAGACACCAATTGCCTGTCAGCTAGTGATCTCCACATTTCACCGGAAGAAAAGTATGATGAAAAGATTGGGCTAATATCTAGTAGGGTTTCAAGTACTGAAGCCAGTGAGTATTGTAAAAGCCACGGATCAAGTCAGAATCCAAGTCCCGTAGGAGGCTGCCAAGAAAAGTTCAATACTAACTCAAACTTTTACGGTGATTCAACAAATTTTTCCAATTACAAACATTACAAGAGAAGAGACTTTCAAAGTGCCTATAAGGGCAGGAAAATCTTTGATAGGACGCAAAACGAAAAAACTTTTGGAGTGAAAAGAAAAGACCCTGAAAAACAAGATTCAGCCAATCATACTTCTGAGGAACCAACTCAAATAAAAGAGGCTGAAAGCTCGATTACTAAAAAAATTGACTCTGAACTGCCAACTTATGATGAAAAGGTCCCTTATCAGGAAGAAGAAATTCAAGGAAGTCCAAGTAAAATTCTTGATGAGGACTTAAAATCTGCAGAGCCTTCAATTGAGGATCAGGACGAAGATAAAAATTCCAACTGTACTGATGAGCAAGCTTCAAACAAATCCAATTCTCGAATAATCGGGGATGTAATTAACTGGATGATGGAACGCCAAAGGGAGGCAATACAGTGGCTCAAAGATAATGGCAAGTATCCACAAGAAGATGATGCTCATAACTCAAGTAGGAAGCCACAGAAATTTCACCAAGGTGGAGGACTTAAGGAAAAAAGGCAAGCTTGGAACGGGGGTGAGCAACATACCAGAGAAAAAAATCGGAGTTTCTTAGCAAAATACAAGGGCCAGAATAAAGACAATCCCTCCTCTCTCTATTCTTCTAGCACTTCAGTTAATCCAGCAAGCCAAGATAAGGGTGACTATTCAGCTTCAGAAAATTTAGAATTGGCACATCAAAAAAGTAGCGAACTTTCTGACGTCAATGTTCCAAGCAAAAATCTGGGTCAAAGGCCAGACTCTCGTTCAAAACAGAGATTTGAGTATAATCGAAGATTCAATAGAGAAAAAGGTGGTCATTTCCATTTCCAAAACAGAACCAAGGAAGGTGAGTCATATATCTCTACTGAAACAAGAAATGATTCAAAAGGGGGAGAGAGGAGCAGTAGCAGAATTGGCAGCTTTAATACTCTTACCAAGTATAGAAATCATTATTACAGAAAACAATCTGTTAAAAAAGAATTGTAATGCTATTATTACAAGAAACTTTTGAACCTAAGTCGAAATATGTATATATTTATCCTCATCCTCATTTCTTATATTTATTATTGTGAGTAATTCTTAAACTCTAATGCTTGAATAGAGTTGTCTTAATTTTCTTTAAATTTTTGTTACGTTATTTACCGTCGCTGACGTGTTTACATGCATTTTGCTTTCTCTACGTGTGAAGAGTTACCGTTTTCTGATTTCCTATGGAGAATATTTCAAGAGAAATCTTGCTTAGATAATTTGCCGTAAATAATTGCATATATAGCTAGTTTGCTTGTTTGAAGTTTAACTTTCATAGTGCTATACCCCCAACTCATGCTTACCACTAACCATTTGCCAGGACTCTGAATGCAAACTTATTCACGCACTATGCTTTCTGATTTATCGCATACTTTATCGGCATCTTTAGGCTTTATACAAAAGTATCCTTTAAGATATTGTTGGCTCACATATCTCTTATCCTCGTGTATAGGAGAAATATTTTTTACAAAGCATTAATAAAGATAAGCAAGAAATTCCCGCCAGCGCCACGCCCAATAATAATTAATTTACCAAGTATCGAGAAGGATTTAAGAGATAAATTATATTAATTTAGGGAAAAAATAGTCGGGCCTATGGAAACTGAGCTCGGACTATCAAAAGAGGAAAATGGGAGAACAGGAGTAAGAGGAGAGCTATTCTTAAACTTCGAGGAGGCTGGAAGGATTCAAAAATACTTGATGGAGAATTCGGGGAGCTTTGGATTTGAGTTGTCACCTGAACCAGTAGTTGATGCTAACAAGAAAAACTCAAAGAAGAAGTCAGTATCTGGAGGAGCTAAGGTGAATCCTGCCGGTTTTGTGACAGGAGAAAAAAAGAAGTCCCGAAGTTCGCGTCCATCTTATTCAAGAGAGCTAAAGGCGCTTTTAGAGGATGGAATGAGTATTTTAGAATCAAAACATGAAAGCAAGGGTGGAAGCTCTCAAAGCTCAGTAGGACAAAGAGGCAGTGTTGATGACTCCCAAAGAAAGCTTCCGGATTGGGCTAAAAGATTTCATAGAATTCTTAAAGTTATCTCTCAACAAGAGGCTTTTTCTCCTTTTGTTTCAACAGTTAATATTAAGAACTTTGATTCATATATAAAAGGGGATGTTTTTTTTTCTAGAGTGGATGATGAAGAGGGGATTTGTGATGGCAGGCCTTCAGATGAAAATAAGAATAAAGAAATTGACCGACTTTTTTTAAATGCTAAACAATTTTTCAAATATATAGAAAGATGCAGTCCAATCAAGCCAATCTCTCTGAACTGCATTATCAGCAAGCTTGAAAACAACGAATATTCATCAGCTGCTCATGTATTTTCCGATGTATATTCTGTCTGGATTTGCGGCTTTCGTTCAGTAGAGCCTGGAAAAACATTATGGACCAAAGCAGTAGATGCTTCACTTAATTTTAATTTAAAGCTTTTAAATGAACCGCTGCAAGATGATTTCCTACTCACATATCCGGGGGGCACTCCCAAAGGGTCCACTAAGAATGTAAAGTCAACTATCGATGGGTCATTAGGCTTGGAGCCTCCGAAGAAGATCCAAAATACTGGGAAAAATTCTAACTCCTTACTATTTGATGGCTCCGGAAAAGACTCCAGTTATCAAACTTTTAGTAGAAGTAAAAAATCAACCTCTAACAATCAGTCGTCTCAAAACTCCTCCGGGTCTAAATCCAATAAAGCTTCAAAGAAACATTTCCAAGCCCCTTCCTCCTATAGCGCAAAAGGAATTACTGAGCCTGAAAGACACGAATTCCAGTCACTTCTTAGTCAACTTTCTCAAAATGACCATGTTGAATTATTCAACTCTTTCTTTTCTACTGCTCATTGGAAAGAAGTCAATTCTGGAGAAGTGGAACTTGACGACCAGCAAACCCCCCCTAACGTCTTTCGTGAAATGATTAAATGGTGCAAAGTCAAACTCAACATTCCTGTATTAGAAGACACATCCTCCAGAAAAGACTCATCGTCCTCTAGTAAAAATGCATGCAAAAAAACCCGCCAACAAAAGGCGCCATCCGGAATACATTCCTCACAAAAGAAGAAATCTCATTTATCAGCTAAGCAATTCTTTTCTTCTGGAAGAGCATTTAGTTCTCCGTCATCATCATCAGCCAGCGAGGATGAGGATGATATTTCTTTATCTGGGAATTTGCAAATTTCCCAACAATGGGCGTCCACTTCTTCATCCGGTGAATCAGATAACGAACCGGAGCTGACTAGTTTTTATCCACATTTTAATTCCAAATAAAGGTCGAAAGCAAACTAGTTGAGATTTCCCGCCAAAATTTTCATAGCTAAGAAAACGGAGCATATTTTATACATAAAAGTGTACATCATAGAATTAGTTTAGAAAATAGCAGCTCAACTTACATCCTTATTGTAAGTAAATTATACATAAGTATATATATATATATATATATCAATAACATCCTCTATACTCGATATAACGCCACTTAGAAATTTAGTTTAAATTACACTATTGCGTAACTCCTCGCATTGTTAACACGAGTGCTACTTTAGCCACTAAAAGCATAAAGACTTGCTAATATGATTATTTCCCTACTTAATTCTAACCAGATAAAAGGTGCATAATAACAATAATCATTACCTGATCGTAGCATGTAATGATAAATGTTAAAATTGGTAGTGTAGCAATAGTCAAAGTAACTAAGTAGTGCACTCATAGCTATTAATATAATAATTGTGTAATTTAACATCCATTTAGTCATCTAAGTCTCTTGGAATAAACAAGTGATTAATACAATTGACTTGAAACATCTCTTCACAAAAGTGACAATTATTAAAGTCCGTTTCCATTTAGACTATTAGTTGTTCATGAAATCTATAATGATCTCTTCTCCAGAACAATCTTTAGATTTCGTGCATTTAGACAAATATTCTCAAATTTTGCGTTAATTAAAGAAAGCTGTTTATATAACTCATCAGGTGTTGGAGACTCCTTCATCTTAATGGTTTTTACCAAAGACTCAGAAAACTCTCTTCCAAGTATATGAACAGCCTCCATTTCAATAATAGAATCACCTATTGAAATAAGATTGGTAATAGTCTCTGAATCTAGCTTCTTTTGAATCTCCAAAAATGCATTAAACTTCCACTTGTGATATGCCCCTGGATATTTATGCTCGTACTTCGATCTTGCCGAGATAATTGTTAATCTTGACAAAACCTCAACTACTTCTGGCATATACATCTTAGCAGAATAATCAACCCATCCTTCCGAAGCATTAGTTATTAAAAACACATTGCCCATGTCCATAGCTTTGACTAATAACTCTACTACGCACTTTTGAATTTGATTCATGATTGTTTGTACATCCTCAGGAAGTAAAGGAAACCGAGAGTTATCAGATGACTTCTCTTGTCCTGCAATAATCCCTTTTTCTAGTATGCCCTGGGCTGAAGCATTCACATCTCCTTGCTGTGAATTCGAACTCACACTCATTTTGTTCCTTTTATTTACCTGATAATTTAAGAACGTAGTACAAAGTAGGGTATCGTCCCAATCAAAAATTATTGCGGTCTGATGTTTTGGTGGCCTATGAGTTGAGGGAACCCAAATCTTCAAATAACTCAATTTTCCCAAATACTTGAGCCTCGAAGAGTCATTTTGAGACAAATCCAATAGTCGGAATAAAAAATCATCATGCTCGTGTACCTCGTCTGCAGATTCACCAGAAACCTTTGGGGAGCTGTGAATCATTGAATGGTTATGTCTCGAAACGTGTATTCTCCTCTCCCCATCATTCTTGGTTATCCCCAATCTTAAAATTAGCCTTTCTCTTACATTATCTTTCATAATATCAAAAGATGAGTATTCCCACTACCGGCTTCAATTAGCAGTGCTCTCTTAGGTCATCAATCTCTCTACTTCCTATCAATTCCGTATAAAAATTCTCCTTTACTTTTCTTCAATATCTTTCCTTACTTTATTTCATTTCCTAATTACTTTTTTCTCTTGAGATTAGGCGGGAAATTACTTTATCGGTAATCGTTTTAAATATTTACTACCAAAAAGGTATTCACAAATTTCAAGAGAATTATTTGCATTAACGGTTCCTTCCGTCATAACTGGAGTGTTGGAAATAAGTCCTTTGTCTTATACTTTTAGCAATGTCACAAAACTTACCAGGAAAGCCTCTAATTCGTGTAGCTCCCTTCAAAATACAATCTTTTATAGAATAGATTGAGATATTTGGGAATACTGAAAGTAGGACTCCAGCTATCCCAGTTATAATTGGGGCGGAGAAAGAGCTCCCATCCATACATCTATACTCTGTATTTAACGTATTTTAGTTAGAATTTGGGTCAGTTTTGCATTTTTAGATTTGCATGCACCTTACCTCCTTGTAGGTATGTAGAGCAAATATTAACTCCAGGAGCCCCAATATGAACAGTTTTTCTTCCATAAGTTGCTCTTTCCATTAGCTCTCCATTGCTGTAGGTGATTAAAAAGGAAATGAATAGATGAGGTTTTTGAATAGAATAAAAAATTAATATTAATTACTTACCTTGTAATAGAAGTTACAGAAATGATGTTTTCAGACCTAATAAAGTAGTTATTACGATACACATCAAACTTTGGAGTTCTTTTTTTGTATGATTTTTTTAACTTACTTGAAAGAGGAAGGGAAAGTTGGAACGATGTCATTGTTTCTATCACTTTCATAATTGCCAGAAGCTACAATTACTAGCATTCCCTGGTCTTCGCTTTTTTTAATTGCAAGTCTCAACAATTCAATGCTTTTACTAAAGAGAGTATTGTTTGATCGTTGGCGTTCAATATTTATATTAAAGGCACCTACCTCCTACTTCCATAGCTATGATTCGAAATTTTCACCCCCTTCTCTAACGCATAGTCAATGGCTTCGACAAATCCTGACAAGAATCCTCTAATTTTTGAATCCAAAACCTTTAATACCATGATTTGGCAAAACCAACAAATCCCAGAAATACCAACTTCTCTATTTGGAATTGCAGAGATTATGCCAGAAATATGTGTTCCATGTCCATTATTGTCTAATGGTATTTTATTATTATCAACGAAATTCTAAAAGTATTTGTTTGAATTAAAGAAAGCTTTTTAGTGATCAAGACCCAACTTACCCATCCATAGCAATCATCTACATATCCATTCATGTCATCATCAATCCCATCATTGCAGTCAAACTCTCCAAAATTCCTCCATATTTTTCCTCTTAAATCAGGATGTTCAAAATCGATCCCAGAGTCTATAACTGCAATCACAACATTTCCCATTCCCTGGTCCTTAAGTTCTGAAACCCTTTTCCACATTTTTGCTGACTTTATTCCAAATCTTGAATCACTATGGAACCACTGTCTTTCATAAATAGCTGAATAACTATCACTAGTTATTGTGGGCCTGATGGAGTTATTTATTTTTGGTATCTCAAATGTACTTCTGTAGTTATTTTCTTCGAATCCAATAAATTCGTCCAAATATACTCCCTAGTCAAAGTTATTAAACCTATGCCTATTATTGAAACAACCTACCTGAATCAAATCCTGAAACAAGTTAACCTGATCCTTGATAAAACTCAAGAACTTGGTCATTTGATCGTTATCTTTAGTTTGTATAATCTCCATGTTCAACTTCTTTAAGTATCTTGTTTTTGTGTTATTAAACTATTAAAAATGAAGAATTAATCTCATCAAATGACTCGCCATGCTTCTCCCATACAAATTAAATTTGAGCAAATGCACGGGAATCAGTAAAGCTTAACTTACCTTGAGTATATTAAAAGCTCTTTCAACTATGTTCTTAAACCTCAATCTTAATCTTAAAAATAACTCATTTGAGCCATTATTGCTATCTTTATATACAAATATTATTCTGTTTGAGTCTTGATATTGTGGTTCATTAACTTCTTTTATCTAAATCCAAATGATTTATAACAATATTTTATTGAACGTTTTGAGGATATTTCAATACAGAATCTTTCTAGTATTTACTTACCTTTTTTATCAAATCAGTTAACCTAGTTCCAAGATTAGAATCCTGTTTTTTAGAAACTAATTCAATCCCATTTTCTATTCTGATCAAGTTCTGAGACCTAACTGTTATTATAAAAGTTACCAGAACTTGAATGATTAGTAGCTTTGTCCTCATTCGGAGCTATTTTTTTTTTATATATGGTTTAAAAAAAAATATTTATATATATTTTATTTTATATTCAATAATTTGAATTACAAAAAGAAATATTTCCTCTTCTTTCCCTATCACCTATTATTGAGAAAAAAAATCAAACCCTTTTCCTTAGTCAAATTCTTTTCTATTATTGCTTTTATCTTGTTACCTATTATTTCATTATACCTATTCAAAATTCTTGCATTTTCTTTATAGATAGCCCTAGTTTCTCCTACCTAAATAACCAATCGATTTTATTTGTTTTTAATATTTTTTTTGTAATAATTTTAATATGGACAGTTAATTCTATACCGGTGCTCCTATTACGTAAAAATGATTTTGCATGTACTGCATGCAAAAAGAAATGCATGCATGGGTGAAAGTTTGCGGGGTTGAGGGAAGAAAATAATCAACGCGAAAAATAGTTATTGGAAAGAGTAAGAAGTGCTAATTATTCGAATGTTGAGTTTTTCCCCTCCAAAAGTTGTGAATTTGAAAGGATCAACTGAACCATTTGCTTATTTAGGAATACTAGTATTGTTTGCATTTTCGCTGCTAAAACTACTATTATTGTTATTGTTCGACTTCAGAAGTTGAATAAACTGATCGTCTTCAGTATAGAGTCCTGACTGTACTAGAGACTCGACATTGTGACTATAAATATTATTAATTTTGTTGGAAGTAGGGTTTATTTCTTTGTCAGGGAATAAGTGTACTGCAGCAGCTAAGTGCTCAAACTGAGTCTTATAATGATCTCTAGAAGCCTTCAATATTTGAACACTCTCCTTTAGCTGTGAGATTTGATCTTCAAATGATTGAATTAACTCATCTTTTCTAAGAAGTTCGTTTTTAAAGTACAAGTCAGATTTCCTACCAGTTTTTAGAGTTTGAATCTTTTTCTGAAGCTTTTCGTTATTCTCTTCCTCCTCGCTGTATTTCCTGAACCATTTATTTTTCTCAAATTCTGCAATCTGAGTTTTTTTCTTTTCAAGCTCAAGTTTCATCTTAAACTCATTTTTTTGGGATTCAAAAAGTTTTTTTTGCTCAAACTGAAATAGCCTCATTTTCCTATTGTTTTCATCATTAACATTATCTATTGAGTTTTCTTTATTCTTCAACTTAATTATTTTATTGCTAACTAGATTCTCAAGCCTTCCAAGCTTATTACTCTTTCTATTAATGTCTCCAATAAACGCTTTCATGATTGTTTCTTGTCTAATTAAAGTCAACTTTCTAAATTCTTCTTCCAAATTATGAAGATGTTGCACAAATCTCTCCTTTTCTGACTTCTTCCAAATCTCGAAGTTCACCCTCGAGATGTAATCATCCTCTTTTTCAATTCCTGGTTCACACAATTCATTGTTATCAATTTCCTTAATGATGGTTTCTATTAATTTATTTGAAAAGTCAACGTCCCCAACGGTGAAATATCCGATTTTCGAGTTAAAGTCAGAAATTACACCTTGACTCCTAATATTAGGGTCGTATCCATCATAAATATTCCCAATCTTCAGAAACTCCAAGTCTTCAGATGAAATAAATTCGTCATTAATACCTGGTTCGTACTTTTTTACATTTCTCACGGACCTTTGTGGGGAAAAACTCACTCTTTTGTCAGAAGGAGGGGTTTTGGACCTACTTTTCAAATTGTTGTTGACCTTCCCATTTATTGGAGAGTCGCTGCTGGCACTTCCAGGTCTAGGCCTGGAGCATGAAAACGAATTTTGATCAGTTTTAACATTTAATAATTTCTTTCTAACCCCAGGTGATGATCCGTCCAAAATTGGTTGCTTCTTACAATCCTGCAATACTATGTCAACCTCAACCAGCCCTATAGGCACGTTCTTTTCTTCATCTGTTACTGAATTCTTTCTATTATTATCACTATCTTTCAACTTGCCTGAATCCGGCCCTAATTCGGAGTCAGAAAGCGAATCCAACTTGTCTGAAGTGTTTTTGTGGCAATTATGTACTCGAGATTTTGAAACTGGATATAGTAATATACGTGTTGGCCAAATTCTATAAGTATCTGAACCAAAAATATAATGACCTGAAATCGTAGGATTGGTTTTTTCAGCCTGAATTATGATATGCTTCAGATTAACATAACCCATTGAATGGAGCTCTTGGTCCCCAAAGGTACTAACTTTATAGGCCTCAATTTGTAAAGGCTCACAGTTCAATCTGTCAAATATTTCCTTCCAGGAGCACACTATTCTGGAAGAAATTTCGATTTCATGATCAGAAAAAATGGTCGTAGATCTTCTGCATGGGTATGGTGGGTTTGTTTTTGGGCATTTTGCAGGAGATATCTCATTTGTGCCTTTAATTATTTTATACCAATTTGGAGCTTTGAAAATCACAGTAGCAGGGTCCTGCAAAGTAATTGATCTAAAGTGGATAGAGAGGCTCCAGGTCAAAAATTCTGATACTCCAAAATCTACAATATCTGAATCATCATGTTTGTCTATCTCGACATTAAACCACCCGGACTCTTCTTTAAGTTCATCAAAGTTTAACCTTGCACTATCCAAATTCTCTAAAGAATACCAATCAACGTATTCCTCAGAATTCATCGCTTCAACTTGAATTAATTAATTAATATATTAATCCCGATATACATCGCTATTTCATTATTATTCATAATCTAACCAAATAATTTAGAATTTTTAAAGTATTATTTATTTCTTAATTTAATCCACTATTTTTTCTTGTGTGGTGCTTGTACTTTAACTACATAGATTTGGCGCCGAAATAATTAGCAATAGAAATTCCGGAAATTATTCAAATTGCATGCAATTTTTGCATGCGAGCTATAGAAAAGAAAAAAGGGTATCTAAAATGGGAAATTAGAGAGATGCAAAATTAGAAGTGACTTAATAGAATGATAATAATTGTAGGGGATAATATTATCCCCAGAGAATTAGAGACGGTTTTCCACTGTTATTAATGCCAGCTGTGAAGATCCAAGGTTGTTTTGGATGCCAAATAGCTGAGCTAATGAAAGAAAGCTCCCCTTTAATTACCTTTAGAGGAACGAAGACGGGGTCGCTCATTAGATCTGAAGGCATTCTGCAATGGAAAACATTAATGGTGCCATTTTTACTAGCGGTGAAGACCATAGATTTTCCTTGGTGGAATTGCACCTTCTTAATAACTGATTCACTATATCTTAAAAGTTTATAAGGAGTATTTCCAAGATCCAGGTCAAACCAAGCAATTCTTCCATTCGATTGTCCAACAAAAATATGTTTTCCTGTCGAATCTAGGGAAATTGTCGTAGGATCTTCAATACCAATAAGTTTTTTGACAAGGGCTTTATTAGTATTTTGGTTACCAAGTTTCTTATTACCTGTTTTACTAGATGTTAAGTCAACAATCCTAATACATGTCTGGGTAGCAACAATGAGCCAAGGGTTAGATGAATGGAACTGAACTGACTTAACCAACCCACTAAGTTTTTTAAATGCAGTGATTGAGGAGCACCTATTGATAGAGTGAATAACAACTCTTTGGGAAGGTGAAATGGCTCTTGGGGATACTACAGCTAAATATCCTCCTTTATTATGCCAGGCTAAATGTCTGATAGCAGATTGGTGTTTAATTACAACAATAGAGCTTAATTCTTTAATTAATTCAGAGTTTGAATCAAAGCTCATGTTAATCCATGAAAGTAGCTCCAATTTACTGGATTCTTTGTTATAAGTCTTGAGATTTTCAAATAATTCCAAAGAGCGCTGGTGATCTTCTTTTGGATCCTTTTCTTTGCTTTTAAGATTATTAATTGTTACCTCTGAATCGGAAGCTTCTTCCTGTTCAATATCGGTGGAAGCTTCAGAGTCTTCCGCAAAACAAATATTGGGTAGTTTCAATGTTAAAATAAAGAGGTATTCCTCAACTCCACAAGCTAAAATGGGCATATTAGGATGAAATGCCAAAGATGTTATGGAGCTTGCATTAGATTCCTGTTGGGTTTCATCATTAAAAGATGTTTCGTTTAAGATATTTAGTTTTTGAGTAATTTTCGAGATATCCAATTTAAAGGCTAATCGTGAAGTAGAGGTCTCAAATACTGACAATAAAGTGCCTACTCCTACAACCAGCCATAATCCATCAGGTGATGCAGACATTTGTATATTTTTACTGTCAATTAATTGATCAAAGTCGTATCTGATTCTGATTGAAGTTGGATAAGGTTTCAAATCGCTCGTATCAATTGGGGGAGGCAAGATACTTTCAGGGTCAACATTCATTCTCATCTTCATTGCTCTAGGGCACAAATAAAGATCCAAGCAGCGTTCGAACCTTTCAGTAATGAGCTTGTCATAAGCTGGTACCCTTCTTAGGCAATCAAATTTAGATGGTATAAATGTACTCTCAAGTTCTCCCTCTTTCTCAAGCTTAGAAATCTCATCATCATCTAATAGGTACTCTTCTGGAGGATTGTAGCTATGCTCATGAACTGGGAGCTCCATTCTTGGTGCTGGGATATGAGGAGGTCCTTTGGAAGTAGTTTCATCTACAACAGGGTCTAAAATGGCATCTTCCCAAATATCATATACTTCTGGCTCTTTCTTCTTAATAGGGTGTAAAATCTTAAGCCTTATTAGCTTAACTAGATTAGTGATTTTCTTTGCCTCCCATTTAGATGGTATAAATCCACGTTTAGGAACTGGTCTATTTGATACTGGGAATATTCTATCTTCTAAACTATCATTTTCATAATGGTAACTTTCAGCATCAAAGTCTGGATTCGCATAGGTTTGAGATGAAATTCTTCGAATTATATCCAAATCCTCATCAGTAAGTCTTACTGAAGTTTGATTTTTTTGATCGTATATTGTTCTCCATGCATCTGGATCTGTTGAATTAAGTAGAGCTTGTAACTCAGAATCTATAAAAAAAATAAGTCAGATTCATTTCAATAAGCCCTAAACATACATTACTGACTTAACTTACCTGACTTATTGAGTAACTTTTTCAGTCTCTCTCCGTCAACTGTGTATCCTTGGTGATCAAATTCGTCATACCAATGTAATGGTACATTTCCAACGCGGTTAATCTCTTCATCTTCGTCTGAAATATACAAATTCTCATCAATGTTTTCCATTATACTTTTACTCCTTTATTTCCAAAGTATTTTTTTAATTCTATTTCCTTACCTTAGTCCACCTTTTTCTAGTCTTTTTTTACCATTTATATGTTAGTTGGGCTGGCGCCCAGTCACTTTAAAAGGCGCCGAATCCCTTATGCTTTTATATTTTTTTATTTTTAAAATATTTTTCCTGGTCATTAAACAAGTTTATTAAAAACATAGCCATTGGAATTAACACTACTAATATATTTTACTACTTTTGTGAGATATTTGTCTAGATTTTACTTTTTCAGGTGTTTTCTTTGGTTTACTTTGTTTCCCCCGTTTTTGTGTCTTCACATTTTCAATATGCATATTCCAATATATTGAAATTTTGACACGTAAGTTTTTAGTAATTGGTTGCATGCACTCATGCACAAATTTTTTGTTAAAACTACCTGTATTGGGAATTAGACTTTCTTTTGAAACTATAAGAAGATGGAAAATAATGCAAGTATGAGTAGAATTGGAGTAAATCAATAAAATATATTTCTATTCAATTCTTCTAGATAGTCAATGATGTTAAGAGGGAGATTACCTTGTTCTCTTCTCTTTCTTTTGTAACTCCAGTGTGAAATTATACATTATTTCAAGTTTGCCGCCCCAAAGGTACGAAATGTAACATGTAGTGAAAATAAGAAAAAATAAATGTGGCAAAGGGTTTTGATGTAAAATTAACATGAGGGATTGCGTTGAGGAAAATGGAACAAATGGTGTGCAGAGTTTGATTAAGACTTTTGTAAAGGAGGACCCTTCTTTTGTGATTTTACAGTCCATTAAAGGTAGGGATAATTTGGAGCTTACAGATGGAAGGCTTTTGGTATCACATAACCCCAAATTAATAGCAAACTTAACTACAGAAGGTAAAGTTTTCGTGTTTTTAGATACTTTTAAAAGTGACATTGAGAGTTCCGATACTGGGCAAAAAGATATTGTTTTAAAGGAAATAGAATTAAAATGTTTAAAAGAGAGATCTGAGCCAAGAACTGTGATATCAGAAGCAATTTGGTGCAAGTCTATTATTAGAGAGGATGATCTGAGAGAGTATGAAATTGCCCCAACTTTGGTTCTACTAGAAAAAACAACAGAGAATATCCACAAATATAGCAAATGCAAGTATTGTAGCAAGCATTCAGGAAAGCAGTTTTTAACAATCCTACAGTTTACTAGAATAGGAAACTTTGAGAATGGGGAGTACGAAATAGTTGAATTGGATGTAAAAGATAATTCGGAAAATGGGCTCAACTTTAATAAGCCAATATCCATTGATTTTGAAACTTCAAAAAGTCAGAAAGCAAATATTTCAAACCAAGCGAGAACAAAAATCAGGCACTGTAGGATTCAAATTAAAGATATATTTAGCAAATTCTTTAATAAAAAAGCTGAATTTTCTGAAGGTCATAAGGTTTGTAAAGGTTGTTTCTCATATAATAGTGTTCAAATCTTTGTTGACAACTCAATGGAATCAGGGTTTGTGGTAATAATGGCTAATATGGTAGTATTATCTTTAGATTTTATTCAAGGTTGCTCTTTAATTCTTAATAGAAGGTTTCTTATTCAAGATTTCCGAGATCCCACAATTCGGTTTTATTGCTTTATAATACAAAGCGGATGGCTTGTATCATTGTCTGATAATATGGAACTATTAATTTGGAATTATTGTCAGGGAATAGCGTTTAGAATGGTTAAGCTGAGTGAAGATTATTTTGAACTTCCAGTTTCAAATAAAGAAAGAGTTGATACTCTAGCCACTCTTTCATTTGGAAAAGATTTGTCCAAGTTATTTTTGGTGCTTGATGACTTGAGTCAAAATGTTTCCAGTCATCCAAAACAGGTTGGAATCTTTGTAATTGACTTAAATGTTATTTTTAGTCAAGTTCTGTGCTCGTATTGCATTTTAAAGTTCTTAATCGATACGAGAGAAGCTTTGGAGATGAGAATATCTGACCCAGGAATAGAGTTGAAAAAAAAGTTGCAAATAAGCTCAGGCAGTATACCTCACGTTCAATTATATGACGAGTACTCGTCCCTCACAGTTTATCCAGAAGCTTTCCGTTTTGGGGACGAGCATAAAGCTTTAGAAAAAATCATGCAATGTCTCTCGGAAGAATCCTGTCGATATTTAGACTCCACAGATTCGGCTAAGGGCTTGAATCTGAAATCGGATTTAACAAAATATGAGTTTGGGTGGCCTCTTTTGTTTAACAGAAGCTGGTTTTCTGGAGATCTATTCTGCAATTATAAGATGAATAAGATAATCATTTCTACCATTGAAAATATCATTGCAAAAAACACTTTTGGAGAATGCTTCATTGATAATTTTGAAGAGCTAAGCAATAACACGTATCTGGAGGCAATCTCCAGTCCTTTAAAGAAGGCTTTAGAGAGCGTCCCCGAGCTTATATTTTCGGAAGCAGTAAGTCCCAGAAAAATTACTAAAAATCACTCGTATCGAGTTAGAGATATGGAAACTGATGAAAGTTTTCAAGGTAAATCGATACCTCGCAAATCTAGTTTTATTCATGGTCATGTAATTACCATCCCCACTGATGAGTTCGAAAATCACGAAAGAATTCAACATGAGATTAGATTTATTGATATTATCGCATCGTCCCATACAGTTTTGATACAGCTTTCTATTCGAGATTCGCCTAAACATCTAAGCTTCTATATTTCTGAGGAAAACAAACAACTTTTTATCCATCAATTAAGTCTTGAAAGTGAATACTCAATGATTATTATGGGTCTATCTAGAGTTATAGATTGGCACTACTTTGTATTAAAGGATGTTAGAAGAAAGAAATCCTACCTTGGTCTCTTTTCAAAAACTATGAGCTTACTTGGACTAATTTACTCATCTGTAAGGTACCAGGATATTGATAACTTGCACAAGATTTGTGAATATAACAATGTAAACTCATGCATTATTCCTTTGATACAGTTGGAAATAGGATTCAAACATGAAGAGTTAAAGCTTATTAGCCTTTCTCTAAAAAATACTCCAATGATACTTAATATAGAAATCGTCAAACTGGCCCAAAAAATGTTGCAGGATGCTAATTTGCATTTATCTTTGGACTTTAAAAGAGAGTCTTCGAAGCTATTCCTCGATTTTTGCCTGGATAAAATTAAATATTACTCTGAGAATGAGCCAACTGTGTTTGAAGAAGAAAAAAAGCGACAAGATTCAAAAGTGGATGAGTTTCTACAAGAGATTTCTTACTATTTGTCAGTATTTAGGATGTATCTAAACAAGACTTCAGGCTTAACATTCCTTGAAGAAGTTGAAGAAAATAGGCAAAAAGAGGATGAAAATTCAGAGAATGAGTTTATTAAGGAATTAAGCAAAGGAGCTGACGAAGATAGAAACTACTATGACGGTGTAGTCCTATCTAAAAAAAACATATTTATTAGAGATCAGGTAATAATGGGGCGTTATTCAAGCTTGATTGACTGGTATTTAAAAAGTAGCAAAGACAAAAACCCTCAAGTATTTAGAATAAAAGTTCTACATGAAATTTACAAGTTGATTTGTACTTTAAGCACCAATTCTCTCACGCTCTCAATTCACATGTTGAGACAAATTGGTGAGAATACAACACGATACCTCAAAAGTATTTTGTATTATACAAGCAGGAGAGAAATTAGGAAAAGACTAATTAGCCACTTGAGACACTTTGGTGCTTTGGACGATGATGATATTGCTCTTATTCAATTCAATACAGAATTGGAAAGCTACTATCCAAATAACTGTTATTCTGTGGAACGAAATAGAATCTGGACATCCTTATTTACTTATTCTATTCCATATAATATTTTATCGGACTGCAACTTGGAAAGTGAGTTCAAGGCTAATACCGACAATGAATGCATTATCCAGGAAAAAATAGAAGACGGAAAATTACTAAATGATTGCTTTGATTCGAGTGAAGATTTAGACAACTTCTATTTCTATGGAAGTATTGATCAAGGGAACCATGTAAACAATCCCATCTTCTCGGCAATGACTTACCCATTTGGTGGTTTGCAGGCTTTAAAGTCTGGGTTAAAAATAAACGAAGAGTTTAATCCACAATATCTTGAGGATTTAAGGAGGATTACAAGTGTTACCAGTATCTCAGCCAAAAAGTTGTCAAATAACAAAGATATTGGGTATAGAACAGAAAACAAGGAAAACATTGAAATTACAAACAGAGAATTTTTTTACTCAAACTTTTCTACTGAGGCGATTTCTGCATGGGAAGACTTGAAGTGCTGTGAAATAGAGGACTACGATTTGGAATTAAATAACTTTTATATCCAAGGAGGTTCTAACGAACCTGAGATTGAAAATGATAGAATTTCTGGAAAAAATATGAATACAGTTATCTCAAGCATTCCTGAGCAAGAGGGAAACGATTACATTCGTTTGAATAACGGAAAATTGGTTTCTATTAAAAATTCAAGCTGTAAGCAGTGTTTGGACTTGAACGAAGATGAGGAGCTTGAAATTGAAGAGGAGTTGCTCAACTACGAAAATGAGTTTGGCCAATTATTGATTTCAAGAAATAATACTAATGAAAATTTCTCTTTATCTTCTCAAAAAAAGCATATATCGTCAAATTCACCAAATATATTAACCCCGAGTCCAATATCGAGCTCTCTAGACAAGAATCAGCCAAATACCACAAACTTTGGAGATCATAACTCAAAGAGAGGAGATCTGACGTGGCTTAGACTCCAAAGACAAAGAAAAGAAATGATGAACAACAATTTTAACAACTCTGGCTATTTAAATCATTCGCTAAAATTTTTGAGTGAATGGTCATTTGATATTTCTATCAGAGTAGTAATTGAGAAGACTCATCTTCAGGTTTGCTTTATTTGGAACCGACTACTAAGAGGATTTCAAACCCCTCCAAGGAGGAATGAAGCTTTGGTATATTCTCTTTTAAATTTAATTATCAAGAAGACTGCAAGACAAATTTCAAATAAATTGGACTATGGAATTTGTTTGGAAGCTGCAAAGAAAATAACTACTAGCATTTATATTGCAGTATTTGGGTTTATCTTCTCTCATTTTGAATGGAAGAATATTCCTGCTTCAATAAACTATTTAGACAATACACTTTTTCTAATGCTTAAATACTTTAATGTAGAGGAATCCTACAAGTATGAATTAGTGAATGAAATTATTAGCCTTAACTTCAAGTCTAGTCCGAGTTTTATTGTTGAAGTCTTCTTGAATTCTCTAGATTCGTCTGGAATTATCCCAATACACCACTTAAAGGCGGATTTGTTGCAAGAAAAGATCAATCAAATTGAAATTGATAGATACAAGAACATTAAGTACATTATTGACAAATGCACCAGATATGGAGACTATGGAGTTTATCTTTTCAGATACTACTTAATGAGATCCAGTGATTTTGCTTCTAAGGAATCTCTAAATACTTTTTTGTCAGTCATCGAGAATTCCATACAAACTAATAATGCTGAGGAAAATCAACGAAGTCAAGTGGATTATACCGATTATTTAAATATTATATACATATATCTAGACAAAAAACAGGATATAATTTTGCTTTCATTAAAACAGACTTTCAAGTCCCTTAAATCTAGTATTGATAAAAATATTTATATATCTCTTCTGAGTGACTACAATGGAAATGATTTTGATCTTCATAACAAAGAAATGGATGGATTTGACTTGGAAAAGTTTAATAACCCAGGATTCATATTGAATATCCTAATAAAGTACTTTAATAACCACTATGAAAGCTTACCTGACCAGAGTGAGGGGGATAATAAGGAGAAAAGTATAGACCAATTAGAGTTTAAAGGAAAAGATAAAAGAATCAACATATCCCCATATTATATTCTTTCAATTTTATTTTCATTGGATATACCTAGAAAAGATGTATACAATCAAGAATTTTATCTGTTTCTTGACAAATTCTTTCCTTCTTTACTCCAAGTGTTTAGGAAAACATTTTTGAAGGAAAAGGTATTTACAGATCAGATTCAGGACAATAGTATTAATAAAATGAATGAAGATGCAAATGAGGACTTAAATTCAGATTCCTCCCCATCCTTCAATATTACTAAGATAATTAAAATGACTGATAAAGACTCAGAGCCTCTGATAAAAATGATGGAATTGTATCCAAAGTTAAGAAAAACACTTCAAGAAAACCCAAATAGTACGAATGAGTTTTTTGAGCTATTTTCTGAAAACCTGAAAAAAGTGACAGAAGAAGAGGTAGGAAGATGCTTTGAAATTCCTGAAGATAAATTGAGCTTGCCAATATTACACTATGTATCAATGGGAAGACCATTTTTTGCCTTTAATCTTTTGTGTATGAGACATACAAGGTTTCATAATGGTTTGGACTATAAGCAATTTAGACAGGAAGATTTGAAGTTTCCAGAACTTTCAATGGAAGAAAAGGTTGAAATTTACCAATCGGTCTACACATTAGCAATTCGGAATTTCACCAGGGACACAGTTGTTTGCAGTAGTGTAATATTTATTTCCATGCTAAAGTTACCAACAGAACTTCTATGTACTGATATAAGAGTTGCAAGATGTATATATATACACCAGATTCACAAGAGGGATGAAGGATCAATTACATCTAAAGTAAATTACGATACTCAGGAAATGGATATCCAAATAGACTTAAAAAATTCTGGCAAGATTAATGAGATTTGGAATCTGTTTCTTAAATTTGGCCCTCCGAAAATAAGCTCATATTTGGAAAACAATAATGATTATAATGATCAAGATAACCACAAAGAGTTCCAAGATAATCAAAAGTATTCTAGTTCTTTGTTTTCAGTATTGAAGATGCTTGAAGAGGCAGCTTGGGCAAGCGGAGATATCATTACTGGAGTAAATAACAAAGAAGAAAACAATTCTGTTTTAGATCAAAACAATCAAGATGTTGAACACGTTGATTTACTTCCCCATACTCCAATTTGGCATCTAGTGGCAACTTTCTGTAGGATCCATGGGTTGCCAAGATCTTTGACTTTATTGCATGAATTGGCCAGAAGAGGAGAATGGGTAGCATTTCTCCAGGAATGTGATTCTCAGAAATGTCCATTAGAAACTGTTGGAAACATTATTAACGAGTATATGTCGGAGAATCCAGTTTTGAAGTTACATTTAAAGATTGCATTAAACATTAATGATGATGGTGACGATGTTCAAGTTGGGAGCAAGAGTGAATTCTCATACGAATCTAACAAAGAGAGTGACTATATTATTAACTTAGTAAGGTGGGACAAATTATTTTATTCCTTAAAATTAGTTGATTTAGAATCCAAATTAGATGAGAAGAAAATTTTGGAGTTTTACGAATGGTCAATTAAACAAGTTTTTAAAGAGATTATACAAGAAATGAGTGTAAACAGGGTTATAATATACTATTCATTACTTGAGGAGCATTATTTGGACTTAATTGAGAAGTTTCCGAACTTGAAGAGTAAATTGAAAGAACTGATCAATTCTTCAGTAAATTCGTATTTATTAATAGAACTGGTTAACTCTTTATGTTATAATTCTATAAAAGACAATATTGAAAGTTTTCAAGATCATGAGATATGGAAGGAAATCTTTAAATCTCGAGTAATTCAGGGATTCGAAGATAGGAACGACTCAAAACCTGAAATGGAAAATCTTAAAAAGTTATTACAAGAGTTTGTTTTTACAATTTTCAAAGACAATAATTTTGATGAAATTTTAAATTCTTGTCGAAATAGAAGTGATCAAATAAAACAAAACTGTGAGACAGACACAGATACAGATGAAGAAGATGTTTTAGCAGAAGATAAGAGGGATCTGCTTTTGAATAGATTTGTTGAAGAAACTAAAGATGTGATATTGATTATGAATGAGCTAAAAATATTTGTAAGCTCAGATTCTTTGGATTTACTTTTTAGGCCAAGGTTAGGAAATATAAGTGATGATGATACAGAAAAGGATAATTTAAGCTCTAGCAAGTCCGAACAAATTGGGCCACTTATTAACAAAGATGAGACTACCATAGTACTTTGGATACTGCTTTCCAATTTGAATGAGAGCGGATTACTTTGCAGAGTTTCAAGTTTGTTTTATGGGAAGGATACTCAAATAACAATGATTTTCAACTCCATAGAAGCTTTATATTCATATGATGTGGAAAAGGCAACAGAGAATCTTAATAAAGTTTTAATTTGCAATGAGATTGGACTGGAAAAGGATAGAAGGATTATTGGATTTTTACCACGTAGGGATTTAGTAAGGAATTACTTTGAACAAGAATTTTTGGGATTGTATGGTAAAATAACAGTAGAGGACCATAGAACACTATGGATGAGTTTAAGTGAGTTAAACTTGGAGAACAAATATCCGAAAAATGAAACTCTGTTTTTTGAGATAGAAAATCATGGATATAGAAGACATGTTATAGATTTGTTATATTTGAATCTGGAGGATTATCAAGTAAGTTTTGAACAGTTTGAGAATTGGTTATGCGTTCCAGAAAAGATGCTATTAAGGGATTTTTATCAACAGAAAAGGTATAGATTGTTTTTAAGGTATTTAGAGGAGTCATCTTCATCATGCAGAACATTATTGAATGATGAGGAGGTTTTGAATTGGCTGGAAGGCTCATTTTTAAGTAATATTGCAGGTGAATTTGAAATATTCTCAGCGGATACAAGCTTTAAATCACCATTACAAAGAATGGAATTCATTAAGAACTATTTTTGGACTGAATTGAAGAATTTATCTATTTCAATTCAAAAAATCTCTATAGAATTAACTCCTTTGTTCCTTTTCAAAATTTCGATTTATTGTTGGTATCTTTTTGAGAAGCTGGAGAGGTGGCTTTCAACTTTTGACCAGGTTGTTTTGATTTCTATTTCAATTCATTTTATATTTGAGATTTTGGAAATCATGGATTTAAGAAAATCAGAGAGTTTCAAAGCTACCAGTAGCGTTGGGAAAGACTATAGTGATTGTGATGATGATTATAGTAAAAGCGACAATCATACTGGTTACGAATATAGAAAGGAAGTTGAGGGTGCAAGAAGCCGAGTATTGGAGTTTGTTCCAAACTATTTTGATAAGAATTATGTTCAAGAATGCCTTAGATATGCAAGTTACAAGCTATTTCTACTACTTTTATCTAATGTCGGTATTAAAGAATTAAAGCAAAACAAAGTAAAGGTTATCTTACAAGGACTAAGTGAATTAATATCTCAGGGAGAAAAAAATAAGCTGGAGATTACAAACTTTGAGTTTGAGTATAATTCACAGTATTTTGATTTGCTGGAAGAGATTTTCCTTTCAAGCAGAGGAAATCCAGTCATATTTACTCCATCTGGATACTTTAACTTTAAGAACGTAACAACAGAACTCCCATTTAGCATTCAAATTCCTAGTAAAATCTCATTGGTTGATCACCCTGTTGACTCCAAGAATGTCCACAACTCTGTTCAAAATATTGTCAACTATATGTTTGATATTGGTTTAGCATTTAACGTTGGGATGAGGTTTATTCCAAACATGAGAAATAAGCTAGAAGTCTCCAAACAAAGATTTTACCGAAAACTCAAAATATTTACTCAAAAGCTTTATAGTAGTGATTCAAAATCTACAGAGTCATCCAGCAGCTCTGATTCAAATACTAATTCTGAAATAGCAAATCTAGAAAATACTCCAGCTTCTTCCTCAATCAATTTAAGCAGAAGCCTACAAGCTTGGGACTTAATTACTGACTACTTGATTGAAATTTACTATATTTCTTCAATCTTCACAAGAGTTATTTTAATTTGGCTAATTCAAAGTTTTAGTACAACTAATTTAGATGGTTTAATCCCCAAGGAGTTTGAAAACAGTAAATCTTCAGAAACTAACGACTTTAATGAATTCTTGATCAAGTCAATTAGAAACTCAGAATCTTCATCGCCTTGTTCTAAGTCTTCGCTTAGAGAAGGTAGCACCATTTTTTGGAGAGGCTTTATTTTGGCTTTTGGTGAAACTGAGGAGCTTTCTTTATTTAATGTTACATATAGAATGAAGCTACAGTCAATTTTAACCTTATTACAATTTGCTAGCCAAGTTGATCAGAGTTCAAAATCAAAGTATTCATACTACATAGAGAGCATTAAAGAAATATTTGTTGGAATAGTTCAAAATTCTGGCTTATCTGAAAGTCATTTGAATGGAGAGCTTAGTAGTTTGGAAAGCTTTGACGAGCAAACTCTTTTAAAAATTTCACTATTTATACTTAAAGTATTTTCATCGAATGCAATTATTCCTTTTTTCAAGGAAATATTAGAACTATCCATTTTTTTTGAATACGATCATAAGGACTATGAACATAATTTTGGAAATAGTACAACTTGTACAATTAAGTTTAAAACTATTCAGAAATGTATTAAAGTTATATTAATTAATAATGCTTATATAGAAAAGCAACAAGTTGATAATATGTTTATTGAATTAATTAAAAGGATTATTGAGAGATTTCATAACCAGCCTTTCATAACATCAATATTATATCAAATATGTCAGCTCATTATGAATCCTGATAAAATGATTGAATCTTTGACTGAGGATGTTGAATTAAACCAAGTAACTAGTGGAAACGGAATAACTAAGATTAGAGAGTCGATATATTTACATTTAACTAGATATTACTTGGTAATGATAGATTTTCATGAAGAAGGCGTTTCAAAGGATGACGAATATAGCCAACTAATTATAAATGATGCAATTTCTAAGATAGATAAGCTACTAACACAGCATTCTAAACAAGAATTTGATTTGGTATTATTTACAAACATATTATTGGAGATTCCTGAAATTCCTTCACTTGATGAGCTTACTTCTTCCCAAATTAATCAAGTTTTGATGAATCTTGAGCTGGATAGCAACGAAGGGACTTTACAGAATTTTAGCTCCCATATATTACCTAGTAACTGGATCAGAGTATTAATTTCCCAGCGTATTCTGAGTATATATAAGCAAAGAGAGATACCAGATAAAGCTAATAATATTTTTGGACTGTATAACAAACCAAATATCAACCTTATTGGATCCAAATTGAATGAGCCGGATTTATTAGCAGAGTTTCTTGTCAAGAAGTGTCTCTCCAGTCAGTGGAAAACTGGTATAGATTTCATGTACTCTAAGTATGGTCAATTTGATCTAATGATTGCATTACAAACTTTGATCGAGTCATGTGAGTTGTTAAGGTTTACAGACAATCAACAAAGTTTTAGAGTTTACCAGAACTTAGCAGGACTCTTCTCTATGCAGCTTTATTTTGCTAGCTCTTATTCAAGAATCAAGAATAGTGATTTTGATTCCAAGTCTGATAACTTTAAAATAATCCCAGGCCTTCCAAATAATGGAATTATAGGCCAAGAAGCCAAAAAGAGTGTTTATGATAGGCTTACCTGTATAGTTAGAAAAGAAGAGCTAGACCAACTTTTTGAAGATTTATATCAAACAAATAATAATAATAATAATATTTTTGGCAACAGAACTTCAACTCAAAGAGATAAATACAGATTTGAGACAGATAAGATTCGACTTCTTAATTTAGACTTGGTTGAATTGTATGAAGTTGTATCAGATCCCCAAGTTTGCTATAATCCAGCTATGATTTTGGTGATATTAAATGGTTACGAAGCTATTTATGGACCTATAGTACATTCAGTATGGCCTAGAATACTATTTATTCAATCAATCATACTAGCTAGGTTTAAGTTCTTGGATGATTACAAACTCGAATTTGGAGCTTTGGACGAAGACATTTTATTATCCATGATTAGATTGTACAACAATTCTCTCAAGGAGGATAATGGTGATAATTTAAAAAGAATTAACGGAATGACTTTTTATGACTTTATCAAGTCCGAGGATAATAATAATAATAACGCCGAGAATGGTAATATTGTCTTTGAAAGCACTGAAGAAACTGGAGGAGTAGAATTGGATGGGCATAGCTTGAACCTTGACCATGATTCAGAAATTGATTTTAATAAGGAACTTGATCAAAATTCAGATCTAGAAGATGACCATAGCCCTAATATTTACGATTTAGCATTGAGCTGGAATGAGAGAGGAACCAAAGAAAAACTTTCAAGCATGAGAAAGGAAGAAATTCTTGAAAATTGGACAAGGCTAATTCAAAACTACATAGAAGATTTACAACTGAGAATTTCAGTCTGTAGAATGGTGGACGAGGAAGGACTTTCAGAAGTAATCTTTTCAAACAAGAAGTTATACAATGACAAGTCATTATACAAGTTTACTCTGACAAGCAATGTTGACTGCTAATTCTAATCAACTATGAGGATTGATTTACAATAAATCAATGGTTAAAGCAAGGAGAAATGTCAAAACATACATTTTCTCCTCTAGCAAAAATTACCAAAAATGAAGCATCCCAAGGCTAAGTACATTACCAATTAGTCCGAGGGATGCAAGAACCAGAAATATATCATAGTATGTTGAGTACTAACACAATTGATGAGCAAGAGTCATTTTAAATTCAATATCAATAAAACTTACATATAATATAATAGAAACAAAAAATAATAATGTACTATAACTCAATATATTCACATACTGAACATATACCGGCTTATTTTTACTCGCAATCGGACAATATTTATCCAAAATTGCTTCATCATCAGAGCCACAACTATCAGAATCAGTCACATCTGAAAGAAAAGATATACAAATTTAGAAATTAAACGAATGAAATATCTCAATCTTAGAATTTCTTTTCCATTTTATTATATATTTATTGCTTACCTGAAACTTCAATTTCTGTGTACCTTATCCTTCTTTTAATCATTCTTATCTATCTTCACTATTGTTATTATTTTGGCAATTTTCATTCAAAGTTTTCTTGGCCTTTTTCTAAATTTGTGAATGCATACGTGCATTCACTACAAATACTGAAAAAAATATTCAAGATCTTAAAATATCAAGATTTCCTTTTCAAACTTCTGTACAAGCTTTTTAAATAACTTAATTATTTATACACCCGAAAAATTGATATTGCAGAATATATAAGCTATTTTTTTCTAATAAATCTTCTAATAAATTTGACTTAATCCATTTTACTATATATTTACCGTCCACATTAAAAGTGCATGCGTTTTGGCGGGAACTGCGGAAATACAATATTTTTATTGTGCCAGAGAAAGAATTAAGTTGATAAATTCCTTGTATTTTCTTAAAATATGTTTTCATTTTCGTTTAGATTTCTTTTTCAATGTGCTAGAACAATAAGGGAACTATATAAGGAAGATTTAAGCAAAACAACAAGAGATAGAATTAAAAGCAGTACAAATTGTATCTACAAAAGATATTGGTAGTTTATTAATTGTTAATTACAATTGCTTCGGGAGTATCTGGTAGGGAGTCCATATAGTTGGTAGGGAGAAGGAAACCACTGTCTGGATCGTTACTTCTCTTGGAGTTATCCTTGGATTCTTTCTCAAACTTAATAGTAGAACTATTGTTTTGGCTTTTACGATTTGAACAAGTAGCTTTTGTATTCTTTTGATTCTGAAGATTCGACTCACCCTTCTTCTTTATAGGCTGTAAGCTTGTGGTATTCTTTTGGTTCTTCTTACCGTGACTGCTCGGGTTGCTATAAAGGTAGTCATCATCATCATCGTCGTCATTGCCATTGCCATTGCCATCCCCATCCTCTTCGCCCTCCACATCGTCCTCGTCCTCTTCGTTCTCATCATCCTCCTCATCCTCCCAGTTTTGAGCACGAGGTTTCTCTCTTTTGGAGGCTCTATCTCGTCTTAAAACTCTTTTGGCCACGCTGGAGCAGTTCTCAAAGTCCTCGTTATTGTCTTCACCCTCCTCATCTTCGCTGAAGGAAATGATCTTCCTCTTCTTTGACAAGCTCTTGTCAGAAAAGGACCCGTTTAAGTTGGGCAAAGGCGAATTTGACGAAGCAGAGGAAAAGTATGCTGACGATTTCCGCCTCTCTTGTCTATCTTGTCTTTTAAAAGTTGAAATATTTCTCAAAGAGCTTCTTTTCCCTCTTAGTGAAGATATTGAAGAAAGGGAGTTACCTTTGCTGGCAGACTCTGAATTGCTTTGGTTTGATAAAACCGGAAGAGATCTCCTTCTTTTGTTTGTCTCCTTTAGCAGCTCTTTAGAAATATCCGTAATTTCTCCAGCCTCGTACTTTTCCATTACTCTAAGGAAAGCTCTTTCACTTAGTCCCTCCACACAAAGATAATCCTTATTTGATTTCCACCTTGATTTTCTCTCTGATCTGTCCAAATCACGAATTTCATTCAAATTATTGTCTTCGATACCCAGCTCAGCATTCACCTCATTTGGTGGTCTTACAATCCAATCCGGAACTTCTTGCATTCTTATCATCCTTCCAGATTTCTCCAAACATTCAAGGTAAATCTTGCTATCCTCCAATGTTAAAACTTCTTGAACTTTTGAGGTCTCGCTTTTGATTTCCTCCAAAGCTTCCTCTTGGGATTCTTGCTCATCCGCTTGGATGCTTTTCTGTCTTCTTCCTGGCTTCTTTGGTCTCGAAGGGGACTTTGAGATGTTCTGGCCATACTTTAGCAAATCAGAGTCAACATTTTTTTTACTGGAAGATAGGTTATTCTCTACAGCATCCTCACCTCTCTCTTTGACACTCTTGTTACTCGTTGCTGACTTTTTTGCAATATTCTTGCTCCAGTCTTGGATCTTCTGGTAAATGTTTTTACCAAAGGTTTTCTTGTCCATCTCTTCAAAAGCTTTAAGCTCCTCATCATTTCTAGCCAGGAAATGGTTGATCTCAGAAGGCGTTGTTACTCTGGAATCGCTTTTATACTCCTCCTTACCAAATAGTTCCTTAAGCCTATCCTCCCTCTCATCCTCCTCAACTTGAGTTGAGTTAAACATTCCTGCCTGGATAATTTTATGATCAATCTCCAGCTTTTTCTGAGCACGCTTTAAAACCAACTCCTCCACTCCTGAAATTGAAACGAAACGTAAAACTCGAACCTCGTTCTTTTGACCCATTCTGTGAGCTCTGCTTTGAGCCTGGAGATCTTGATGAGGATTCCAATCGGAGTCGAAAATGATTACAGTATCAGCAGCTTGGAGATTTAAACCCAAGCCTCCAGCCCTTGTTGACAAGACAAAAACAAACTTTTCAGAATCTGGAGAGTTGAATTCATCCATCTTTTCCTTTCTCTCCTGAATTGTCATTGTCCCATCTAATCTATGATGCTCGATACCTCTATAATCCAGAAAATCACCCAAAATATCCATCAATTGTGTCATCTGACAAAAAATGAGTACTTTATGACGAAAACGAATCAGCTTTGGAAGCATCCTATCCAAAACTTCAAATTTACAGCTCACTCTGAAGATGTCATCATTCTCTATTAGGTACTCCTCCACAAATAAATATGGATGATTGACTATCTTTCTAAGCTGCATAATTGTATTACTGACTGATCTGTATTGAATCTTCCCACTAGAAAGATCCATAGAATGTACCGCTTTTTGCTTGATCTGATCATAAACGATCTTTTGCCATGGAGTAAGCTCCATTCTAACAATATACTCCTTCTTTTCTGGCAGATCTTGTAATACATCAGATTTCACTCTTCTTAATAAAAAAGGTCTCAGAATTGAGTGTAATCTACTAATTACAAACAATCTCTCCTCCTCTGAAAGTTCTAAACTGGCTTCATTTGATGGAAGATCACTAAACGGCTTACTGAACCAAACCTGAAAGTCTTCAACAGAATGAAAAACCTGTGGTAATAGGAAATTTAGTAAAGACCATAATTCTGTAATACTATTCTGAAGCGGGGTACCGGTAAGTAGTAGTCTATTTTCAGATCTAAAATCTGCCAATACTACGTGAAACTTACTCTTGGAATTCTTTAGACGGTGGCCTTCATCTACTATGATGTGCTTCCATTGCATTGATTGCAGGGCTCCACTTTCTCTGATAATAAAGTCAAAAGTAGTCAAACATACATTAAACTTGGTGTGTCTCATTTCATAAATGAGTGATCTTCTTTCGTATCTACTTCCTTTAAAACAAAGTATTTTTAGTTCTGGACTCCAGATTTGAAATTCTTTTTGCCAGTTTGGTAAAGTAGATAAAGGCACTACAACTAGATGAGGGCCTTGATTATCTTTGTGCTCGTAGAGATAAGTCAATAATGCAATAGTCTGAACCGTCTTTCCAAGTCCCATTTCGTCAGCCAGAATTCCGTGTAGTTTGTTGTTATACAGACTCAACATCCACTCTACTCCTATGACCTGATATGGCAAAAGGCTTCCTCCTTTAAGAAGTTTCATTGGTTTGTCAGAAATACTCTCTGAGACTGAGTGAGCCATGGTATAGTATGATGCCACGCTTGTGGTTTTTGGGATATTTACAAATTCTGAAGATTCGTCAACATTGACCTCAGAACATGCGATAATATCAGCTGATTCTCTTTGATCTCCCTCTGAATATGAGTTCTGGGCAGATCCAGACTCCATACCTACCATCTTTTGGTCTTGCACTCTAAGTCCAATATCCAAGAGGAATCTGTCAGTCTGGTTAATAAGTTCTTGCAGTCTTCTATTTTTAGTTTCCTTCACAAGCTCCAAATAAGCCTCCAAGTCATTTTCTCTTAAAAGACGTAATCTTTCTCTTTCCTTCCTTTCTAAGTTAATTTGTTTTTGGGATTGAATTGAAACTACTTGCTTGGTAGCACTGACAGCTAGGCGCCCTAATAGAGCTTTTCTCTTCCTTTTTTCCCTGAGAATCCTTTCCCTTTCATCAGAGACCCCATCTATGATGATTTGGAACCTGTATTGGTGGATCGTTGGTGACTTGGATGCCCAAAAGTCAGAAAATCTACGGCTAATTCCGTCGAGCATAGAAAACCCTCTAGCCTTGAAATAGGTTATCCTAGATGGAACAAATATACCACTGGAAGAAATTCCTTCTAATATTGACTCTTGGAGAGCATTAAGTCTCTTTTGATTTGAAGACTTTTCTTGGCAAGTTTCTGAAGCCGGAGTGCGGTTCATATTTGGGTCTGGATTAGGGTTTGAATCTTGGACCTGAAAATCCTGAATTTCTTGAGTTTGAATCTGAGCTGAAACGGTATTTAAATCAGGACTCTCATGCTGTTCTTTGCTGTGTAATTTACTTTTTTCAGATAACTGGTAATACATTGCTCGTTCTTTGACCATGTTTCTGACTTTGTTTTGAATTTTTGAAAGCCTAATAAGCTTTTCGGTCAGTGAAGCTCTATAGGATACATCGGCAGGAAAAGCAAGATACTTTCTTAACTTAGCTTCCATATCAATATCTTTAAAGCTTTTTAAAAATTGCTTTTCTTGTTGAGTGTATTTGTTCCATCTGTTTGACAAATTGGACTCAATTTCTAATGATCCAGCAAATCCCAAAGGATTAATACGAAGTGAATTAAGCTCAGAAAAAACCCTGGTTAGGTCTCCAGTAACCAAAGGAGACTCTTTTCTGGCTCTTTCTTCCAATAGACTTCCTGTTTTTTCAATTTTGTCTCTAAATACTTTTTTTGAGTGGCAAAAGTAATCCTTTAGAACGAGAAACATTTGGGTCTCAGAGTCAAAAACTTCCTTTTCCTCATCCTTTTCTCCAGATTTGAACAAGCCAAATCCTCGTCTAATAATTAGATCGTCCATCATGCAAAATAGTTCCGAAAGTAACTTTTCGCCAGGAATTAAACCTCTGCATAACATTCTGAAGCATTGTATCAGGATCTTAAATCTAAGCTTTAATACACACATTTCTGGGACTTCAACTCTATTTACAATTTCAAAGTCATGTTTCCTTAACTCGTGAAACATTAAAGATGTTTCCAAAAATCTTCCAAACATTTTTGTAGAGTTAATGGAGGCCTCAACAATAACTTTCTCTAACCCAGGTTTAGTCTCAAACTCGTCAATTTCCATCGCCATATAGCCCTCCTCATTTTCGTATCCTGCAAATTTACTTTCTAAATTCCTCACGCCTTCCATTTCCACTCACCAGGTGGTTAAATTCCTACCCCACTTGAATATTTGATTAGAACAGATTTGTTGAAACAAAGGGGTATATATCTGTATTCGCTCTGATTAAATTCTTTCTCAATTCCTCAATTTTTTGGATTACTTGTTCGATTTTTAAATGTTCTCTTCAGTGAAAGAAAGAGAGAAAAAGAATATCAGAAACCTAATTTCTCAACAAAAAATTTCCCTGTCTTAGATATTTGAGCTATGCTTGTAACTGACTAAACATACATACATGCATACACAAATACTTCCATTTGTATGCATATGCACTTATGTTTTCACCTCTCCTTGTTTTATTGTCAATATTTAATTCTTTTGTATATATTTCCTATACTTAATAAAAATATTGGCGCCAACTTGAATTTTTATTTTGATTTGAATCAAGATTTTTTTTTAGAACGCAGATTAAAAAAAAATCAAGCTGGAGATTAAGATCAAACATAAGCAGTCAAAGTTAAACAGTTGAAAATTTGGATTTTTCTTTGAAAATAGTTAATTTATAGTAATATATTTCTCCCAACAAACTAATTTAAATATTTATACTTGCATGTTTGCGCGCCAAAAACACCTAGTGGTTTAGTAATACTAGTTAAAGATGACTATTTAATAAGTGTATACAACTTGTAAGAAAGGAATAAAGAGACATTGGATTAGAGAATACTTGGAGTGATTTGATTTATAGTGAGAATTGCGAGTAAATAGTGAGAAAAGTATCTAAAAGAGATGATTTACTAAAAGCGAAAAAATATATTTATTTTGAAGGCCAAAAATTTAGTATACATGTAGAATACTGCACACAAAATGTTGAAAATTTTAAAAAAATATTAAAATAATGGAATTTCACGACATGTACGCTAAATTATCAAAAAATTTGAAAATAGTTCCAAAAAAGTTTAATAAGTTATCAGGTGAAATATTAGTGGGAGGAAGAGAGAAATACTAAGCCAAAGTTAAAAAAATATATTAAGCAAGCAAATTAGGCATAAAGCTTATATTTGTTTGCATGCATGCGTGTAGTATATATGCTGTGTAATATATAATAGCATTTGACTGACAAAAAAATTAAGTTTAATACTGGTTAATAGTTTTTCTTGTAGAATAAATGTATTTAAACAAGAAAGAAAACAATGGTGAGAAGATTAGGATAAACTTTAAAGATGAATTTGGGTTAGTGGCAACAAATATATTTAAGAGGGCTTTTGTTAGCACTTTGAAAAAATATGATAAATTTCATAATGGAATTGTAACAGCAGAAAAGTTTTGTAATTCTATCAAAGAAACAGATGAATGTTTGAGACAAGAAGATAATATTTGGGGTGTTATAGTGGATTCTAAAGATAAGTGTAATGTATCATCTCCTGTTATAACCTCAATAATGAGTTTGGTTCAAATAACACAGGATAAGTACGTTAACTGTAAGCCTTTATATTTAGATGTTGAGAGAATAGTATCAACAGTATTGGTGAAGAATCCGTATAACGAAAGTACTATTATGGTGAGTCAAATACAGAGAACTTCTTTAGAGAAGGATCATGTAAAGTACTCAGTAAGATGCCCAAAAATGTTCTTGGAAGATTTGTATCCTCCAGCCTTGGAGTCAGCAAATAAATATAGTAATAAAAACAGACAAAGTAGCATTTTTGAAATAAATAGGAAAGACTTTTCAGAATTGAAAGATACAGAAAAACAAGAAGAGAACCTTCCTCAGCTTAGAGCTCTTCCTCCTGATAAGTTGGATGATTTTAGAAAGTTATATGCAATGTGGAACAGATGTATGTTGTCTGATGAAGATTTTATAATACATATGAAGAAAGATATTGGGATAGAACAAATTCCAAGAGAATTTCTTTTACAAGTTGCAAATAAAGGTCCAAGTAGAACATTATCCTTTAGAGATGCAATTTGCTCTTTATTTATTAATGATGTTGACTCTTTAAGAAAGTATAGGCCTGACTTTTTAGTTCCCCAACCAAGTCGAATTCCAATTGAGAGTGTTTATAACCCAGTAACACACGAAAATACGATTGATAAGAGTACCCAGAGGATTATTGAATGCTGTAAAAAAGGCTATGGAAAGATATTAAACTCGATTGATTCAGTTAATGATGATATACTTCATGACTTTAAGTCGCACGGGAGAAGACATAAACAAAACTCTAGCGAATCTGCTATTCTTAAAAGCTCTATGGAAATCAACAACCAACTTAACAACAAAAATAACTCCCGAGTATGTAGTTCTGCTATCGGTTTTGCTGAATCTTCAAATCATTCAGAAAAACCCAAATTTGATTTTGTTATTAACGATACAGACTCTGACGAAGAGCGTGCAAAAGTAAGAAGAGGTAAACAACCTTCCAACTATCACAGAATGACTGTAACTATGCCTAATACCCTTCAAATTCAGCTTAAAAGATGCGCTGCTGGTGAAACTTCTGGTAATGCCATTAGGCAATACCTTAAATATTATGGAATACCCGTTTCTGTCTCTATGGATACTCTTCTAAGAAGAAGTGATGAAGATGGGTCTGTCTCCTTTACATCACTAATGAAAGAAGCCTATCATTCTATTAAAAACATGCAGTCTTTTTTATAATCAACTAGTTATTTTTTGCATGCAGGTTACATGTTTAATAATTCCGTGCGGCGCCGGCGCCAACTGTGCTTTATTCTTATAAATATTAAATTTGATGGACTTTTAGGTTCATTTGAATAATCAGTGGTCCCCAACAAGTAGAGAATTGACAAAGGATTTTCTTGAGTAGATATCTATAGATTTATTTTACAGAATGTCAGAAAAGCAGGATGTGGAGATGCACCAAAATGATCGTCAAAGCGTATCAGATACTAGAAATGAAGGAGACCTGAATGAGGGAAAAAGTATGGCAGTAAGATCTAAAATAGATGAGTATTGCAGATTTGTGCTTGAAAAAGACCAAGATAATTTAGTTAATTGTGACATTATCGATCAAAGTGAGGTTTCTGAGTTTAGATCACAAGTAAACAAGATGAAAATGTGGCCAAGCTTTGATCATATTTTTAAAGCTGCTAGAAGAGATAATAAGTGGTATCTGAGATCTCAGCCTCTGAGAGGCATAAACAAGATTTTATTTGAAGAACAGAAGCTAATTAAAATTTCAAAGGTAAGAAATCTCGTCATTCTTTACTTATTCTCAATCTTTGACTGATTTATATTTTTTTTTCTTTTAATCAATTGATCAACCAGGCAATGTATAAAGGCTTAGTGATTACCCCAATTCCAGAAGAAGTCATTGAAACTGCTGTTCAAACTATAATAAACAGCAATGACGTCCTTCCTGAGATATCTGAATATGTAAGTTTAATTTTAACTAGTTAATTAATACAAAACTTATCTTCATTTTTAGACAATCAAAAGTAAGGAGCAAAAACATATAAAAACAACATTAAGTTAGAAATTTTTCCTGCTCTTATTCCATATTCAAGTAGATTATATATTACTTTAATAGTTAGGATCTGACAAAATGTTCAAGAATGTGCTTTATTAAGTTTAAAGTATTAGTATTCCTTTTGTCCAATCTTCATCCCGAACCCCCTATTGTGAAAAAAATGTCAACTTTAATGGGAGTAATATACTAGGGAAAATAAAATGAAAGGAAGAGTATTGGGTGCAAATAAAAAACAAAGTACAAACAAAATTTAGGACTACTAAGCTGCCCACAAGATCTAATATGTATGAAAAATACAAATTTGAATGACTTCAAACCTCCCTTCATCAGAGATACTGACTATAATCGGAACTTTGGCGTAAAGTTAACAAATTTGTCTTTTAGCTAGCCAAAGATTTGAACACTGGGGAGCCGTGAGCAAAGTTAATGCGCTTAGCAAAAGTGTGTGTACCTGGTACCAATAAAGAAAGAAAGTAAGAACTATTCTCAAATCTGTATATCTGAGAGATAGAGCTAATATTAAATGCTAAGTCTCTGAGGCCCTTGTAGTTGGATATTACACACCCTGAAGATACATTCTCAATAAAGAGAATTAAATTATAAGCAATTAAATCACTGTATGAAACTTTGTTTCCAATCAAGTACTTGAACTCTGTGGATATAAAAGAATCATTCAAAACTTTCAAAGTTTGGTGAATGTCTTCATTAGCTAAAAGTTTTGAACAAGCCAAGGTCTTTGAAGAATCTAGGATCTTGGTAGTTTTCTTAATGTAACTCTTAACTAAAGAAGAAAGCTGAATTGAAATAGTATGTAGTAATAAATTCTTTGATAATAGTTCTTTGTTATAGGAAAGGATGATATAACTTAAGACTGCCTCGTCAGTACTGATATATTTAACATCCTTTGCAGAATCAACGATCATTGGAATTGATGGTGGGAGAAATCCAGACTCAGAAATTTCCTTAAAAAGCTTCCTTTGAGACTCTGAATCTTTTTTAAATCTGGTTTCAGTAAATGGAATACCAGAGTAAACAAGAACAGTTCTAATCAAATGGTTGCTATCTAGTTCCTTAGTTGTAAAAAGTGTAATTGGAATAACGCCTGGTTTGGCTTTCACAGACTCCACTGTAGTAGAAAGCAGTGCAACAAAAGCAAAAACTGAAGCCAATAAACTTGTAAACTTCATGTTCAATTGAATCTAAAATTAAAATTTTTATGTTAAATAATAACAAAACAGAATAGTTTCTTAGTTATTGCAGTTATTATTTACTGTTTTAAAGTTACTTCTTCGAGAGAAATGTGATTTCCCGCCCTTCTACTAATTACTAGTGATTTTTTTTTCAATACGTATATTTTTGCACTAAAAATAACCTTGGTTAATTAAGAGTAACTAAATAAATAAATAGACATTAGACTGAAGTATGCCACTATTAATTACTTTAAACGGTGAATCTACTTTCCACTAACTTGCAATTTTACGATAATAAATAATTAACAATATAAATATAAATGGCGGGAATATTCAAAAATTAGTTAGCATGTAAAAGGTTTATTTGAAAATATAAATTTAATAAACGAAAATATTGAGATATTTATTCATGAGAACTTTTCATTATTAGTTTATTATTAGTTTTTTTAGAAGTATTCATCTTCATTACTACTGCTCCGTTCACTATTATCATCTTGAGTTTCTGAGGCACTGCGATCACCAAGGTTTTCAGATTCTCTGGAATTATCCGTATTATTTTCAACATCATAGTATCCGTCTGTACTAGAATGTTCACTTTCGGATCCACTAGTTTCGTACTTTGATAGTTCCTCTTCTTCTTCTGAGAGCTCACTGCCAAGTGAACTTTCAACTTTTTGATCCCCGATCGATTGAGCCTCATAAGGAGATTCACTTTGTTCGGTATCTCGACCGTTATCATTAAAGTCTATATGTTCTTCATTGTTTGAAGTATTCAGTTTGTCAGGCACAGATTCGGCTTTGCGTCTTTTCCTATCTCTATACTTTCCACCATTTAGTGCATTTTTAATGCTTAAAGGCTCAAAATCTATGAATTCTGATTCTGATAACATATCAGAAGAGCTTTCAGAAGAGCCAAATATATCCAGTCTCTCATCAACAATTTCATGTTCGATTACAGAATTTGTACTTCTAGTGCTTTGCTCTGATTCCTCTTTATATAATTCACCAATTAAACCAGTTTGATTTTCCATTGAAGTGATAGAGTAATCTATTTTTATATCTTTTGGCTGTGGCTCTAGCTGTGGCAATGGCATTTTAACATAGCTCATATGCATAGGAAGATTTGTTGGAACCAAGAGCAAAAGTGTGTCGTGCTTGAATATAAATTTTTCTGTCTCCTTAATAAGTGGAATTCCATCATCGTCGAGGTAATTACTGTATGAGCCATATGGCAGAATATACTTGGCAGTTTCTATAGCTTCATCATTCATGGAGTCTTGGGGCTGGTCAACTATAAGAGCTGATTTGAAGTCTTCTGCCAGATTAAAGCTATTAGTCAAAAAGTTATCCGTTTCATTTTCGAATTTTGAGGAATAGAAATCATTGAGCCTTAATCCAGAATTGGGTTCTGGATCGGTTTCTTCAGTGAATTTTCGAAGTTCTTCAAGTTCTTCTCTCCTAAAACTTAAAGGGTCTCTTGCTGTAGTAAGTTTTCTGCATTGTTCTTCATAGTTCCTTAATCTCCTTTCAAAAAAAAATTTGACTATTTTATCTCTGACTGTGGCCTTGCCATCCAAAATATTACGCACAGACTTTCTACATTTTTTTAAATTATAACGTGTATTAAATACTACTGATTTACTTTCTAAAATCTCGTCAATCCATGATATTAACAACGTTTGCTGGTCTTGCTTAAGCCTTCGATGATCCTTGCAAATTCTCAAGACATTTTTTGAAAATTCAGACATGTCTTCTTGCATAGAACCTAAAATTTCCCATCCAAATAACAGGTAAAGCATATAAAAAAAAAATTTTGAGGTTCTCCGATTGCAGAACATTTCCATTTATACTAATCCTGAATCATGCGATTTCCCTTAGCTAGTCAAATATTCCAAGACAAAATGTTCATTTCTTCTTTTATTAGCGTGCTATTTTACTCCTACAACCTAAAACTTTTTTTTTAATCCTTTTCAATAAACGAATATATTGATAGATCAATGCATGTGGCGGGGGAAACATGCAGAACACCCCACACTGTAATACTTTCTTACGTGTCATTGTCATGCAATAACTTATGCCGGGTGTAAAATAATAAAATAATAAAAGTCAAGGTTTAAATGTGGAAATTACAGTTTTAACACTAAACTTTAACTAATTAAATTCTGAAAAGTTACAAGTTGTTACTACGATAACTCAAAATAAAGATAAGGATTTCTATTAAGTTTAAAAGGAAAAAGAACAAAACAATAATAGAATTAATGTTTTAATAGACCACAGAATATCCTAAGCATAGGACCAAAACAATAAGAAAGCTTTTGAGTTCAATATTTAATATTACTTATTAATTTATTACGCCGCAAAAGACCTTTATTAGTGTATTACACACGGCCTAACACACAAAAATGTGTATTTGAGAAGGATAGAAAAATTCTGAAAATCATAAAAACAAAGACAAAGAGTAAAGGAGACTCCAGCTTAGGAAATGGAGTCAATTAGTAGAGATATTTTGGAACTTGAAGGTATTCTGGAACTTTATAATTGGGTTGAAAACTATCATAATTCCAAGGTACCTACAAAAAGAAGCATATTTCTAAAGATTAAAAGTAAGCTTAATTTAAAAATAGTAAGTAAGAGCAGTCTTTCTACTCCTAAGGCCATTGGATTATTAAAAAATGCGAATTCTAAAGCTTGCTTTAAACAAAGTGAGAATTTGAGTGAAAAAAGGTACTTTCCACATATGACACAAAATTACATGGGTGGAATGATAGGCTCTCGTATATACGGTTCAAGTATCGAAAGAAGATCAAGACCATCAACTCTCTGTTCAATTTATCCAATTTCAGCGTTTTCCAGAATCCACGAGACTCTTTTGGATGCAAGTTATAAAAATAGTAGAATTTGTGACTACAGCAATAGTTCTGATGGGGGCGAAAGTAGTGAGGAGTGTAGGTCTTATATAAATGAAGAGGCGTCGAAGGCTGATTACGATTCGAGCAGTATGCACCAAGAAACTAATGGGAAAAGCTTGGAGAAAGGATCAGAAAAGTCAGTTGTAGAAAGAACAATTGTTATGAGTGAGACTGAAGTTGATGGAGAAAACTATAATACTAAATACCGTTACGAAATTGACACAAAGTCTTTGAATCATTTAATAATATATCTTAAGAATATTATTAGGTCACAAGTTGGTAGTCATTGTATAAATGATGGAGATTATTTAAAAAAAGGTAATAACTTTTGTTTTCTAACACTTTGGAAAAAGATTGAAGAGCTTACACAACAAAAAGCTGGTGATTTAAATGAAGAAATGATTGTTTGGCAGCAGCTTAGAGATGTTTTGCTATTAACAGGAATGTCACTAAAGTATCCAACGTGGTCTGGGGAGCAGTTAACTAATATAATAACCAGAATCCTTCCAAAAAAAATGTTAAATTTAATCATTGAAAACAGTAGAAATAAGTTTCAAACCAATTCTGATAAGAACAAAATATGCAATCTAGGGTTATCTGAGCTATATTATACTTTTATTGAAAGTTCAAAAACTGTTTTTGATCTATTTACCGTAAGTAAACTAATCCAAGAAAGTTTATCTAAGTATATAAACATAATTAAAACTTTGAAATGCAATAAAGCATCATCATCTATAATAAGTAAAGAAACGGTTGATATTGGGCTTAAGAACAATCCACTATCTTCTGAAGAGGAGGATTTTCTGGAAGTAATTTCTACATATAGTACTTGTGGAGAATATGGATTTGACGAAGATGGATATGCAAGCGTTATAGAGACAGAATATAACGAATTTTCTGCAAGTAATAAAGTGATAGACTCAAGTGGGAGGGAGTCCAAATTAATTGATTCCCTTGGCCTTTTTGTGAATTTGAGTGATGTAAAAAGGCCATTAATAGATAAATATACTTCTAGCAAAGTTAGTGATGGCATTGATTTTTCAAACGGAACTAATATGGAAAACTCAAATACCACCATAATAACATCATCAACTAATACGGCAACTACAGCTAATACTAACAGCGAGAGGAGCAATAATGCCAAATTAATTCCTTCCGTTGCTGATATCAATAATGAAGACAATGAAGCCAGTTTTGAGTTTAACATTAATAATTCAGTACAAGAAATAGGTGAGAATGTTATCAATTTGGGAATGTCAAGGAGGATTCTTCAAGATCTAGTTAGTGGAACATTAATCAGAAACTCATCTTCTTCCTCTTTAGTACATATTGAAAAGGAGACACTTTTAGGTGTATGCAGAGCTATTGACGACTGTATTTACCACTCTAATTCAATTCTAGAGCATTGCAATAAAAATAAAGTAGTTAAAGGAAAAGGCTCATCAAGGAGAACTCTAATGTGGTTTTTTATTTCAATAATTATTATGTTATTCATCATTTTTGTTGGGGAATATAATGATTCAGTTGTTAAGTTTATAGAAAGGGCGGCGACTACTTCTTGTGATCAAAATTTCACATCAGGAAAAATATCTATTAGGTCACTTAATTCAAAAGATAAGTCGGAGTTTCATGATAGAGATAATTCTCACCCCGAAAGTCATACGAATTTGATCAAGGCATCGGATTGTATTTTATCCAAGGACATTAATCAAAGTGGTGTTAATTCTGATATTTGTAATGTGATTGGGGACATTACTGTAATTCAGAAATGTTTTACAAATATAAATATATCCCACAGAAACTAATGTAATCTAATTTAAAGTACCACATCCGATTTATGTTAAAAAATTACATGCAAGAGGAAAAAATGCTCATTTAATTTTTTTGGCCCGCCAAAGTACCGAAAATTATTGGAAAAGGAATCAAATATTTAAAAAAAATGTAGAGGATAAATCATAATTTAAAATCACGAAAACAAATATTAGATAATTAAGCTAAAGCGACTGAGAACTTAATATACTCTCACATCGATTTATATGTAGTTGCAGGATGATTCAAGTTATTTGCATAAGTATTGTTGATAGGAGTAATCAACCTTTATTGTTTAGAACACTGGAAAATGAATCACTAGATTCACTCCATTTTGCAGTTTATTCTGCCTTGGATATCATAGAAAGAAAGACTAGTGGAGATGCTATGGAAGGGTCTTTGGATCCGTATTTAGGTTATTTAGGACCTGCAATTAGTTTAAGTTATGAATATGAAATTTATGGCTTTCTAAGCTTCTCACACGTAAAGATTATTGTAGTGCTACAAGACCATCCTGAAAATGAAATTGAGCTCAGAAATTTCTTTCATAATGTATATAAAGCTTACGTGGATTCTATATGTAATCCTTTTTTATTAAGAACGATAGAAACTCCTAAATTAATTGGAAAAATTGACAAGTTAATTTCTAATGCTCGAGAAGTTAATATTCAGATAGACAAGAGCCACTAACGAAGCGACCATATTCTTATAGAAATGGTAAAATTTGAAATTTGTCAAAAGTGCAGAGTAGAAATACACTTTTTTCCCAAGTGGCCAACTAGTTTTATGGGATTTGTAAGTTTTAGCTTGTTAATTTATAATTTTATTGATTACAATACATTTTGTATATAAATAAATCTTTAAATGTTTCTATATTGCAATTTACTTGGAAGGAATAGTTGGCGCGCATGCAATGGTAATTGTTACAATGCGTGTAAATAAAGTTACTCTTTAACTCAGCCCGGAAGTGAAAAACAGCCGAGATAGTACAGAAAACATCTCTGCAAACACTTTGATGTCGGAAGAGAAAATGACGAAACCTAAGTGGATTAAAGTGCATTTAATTAGTCATTTCTAATTTAGTTGCGATACTTACTAGTTAACTTTTTGTAATACAAGTAGCATTAACTCAATTTCGAGTCCCCACAACTTTGGCGCCATAAGCATCAAATATTAATATATATATATATATATATATATATATTTTGAATAAGGTAAAAATCAAAGTTAGAAATAATAAGGGAGAAGTAAAGGCTGAAAATTAGCACAATTGATTTCACCTTTCATCCCTAAGTACGGTATTAAATAGGGAAGATAGAGTAGGTGTTTCTTAGTAAAGAAAAGGCAACTATGGAGATTTTAAACGAGGTCGATATGAGTGTAGTAACAACAACTGCATCAAATTCTGAGTATGTAGATTATTCAGCTTCAAATAATGCAAAGACATCTGAAGGTGAAGATAGCGATTTGGGTAAATATTTAGAGTCAAACAAAGAGAATTTGATAATAGACGAAACAAATATTAATTATTCTGACAATTTACTGTATGAGAAGGATTTTCTAAGTGATAATAACAGGGAAAGTTTTTCCGAATACAATGGCAGTGACACAGAAATGGAGGGCTGTGAGGAGTTGGTTATGATGGTTCCAGATCTGGACTCTACACTTAAATTTAAGCATGATACCGAGAGATTCTTTATGACTTTATCAATTGCAGAGGCTGAGTTGGATCTCGCAAAATCAGCCTCTAGAACATCGAGACTTGCTATGGGGGATGATTTTGATATCAGCAGCCAAGGTGGAACGAATTGTTTAAAAGAAATTAGAAATTACGTAGAAGAGTTGCTGGATACTGTCAATGACGTGAGGGACTCTAATTTCGGAATTCAACGTATTGTGGAGGAGTGTAATGAAATTTTACAGCAAAACATTTCGCAAAGTGATCTTTCCCAGATCGATACTATGGATATGAACACAATCACCGATCAGAACTTAGTTTCTATTGAAAGGCTAAAACTCCTTTGTGAAGCAATTTCTGAAGAGAATTCAAGGCTAAAAAAGGAGATTGATATTTTGAATGATGAAAAAGAGTTTCTGACTAACAAAGTAAACCATGAAGAGGAGTTCAGCTCACAAGAGAAGGGACCATATGACTATTTCAGGAAGAATCCTTTCATGAGATTCTTCTTTTTCATATTTGTTTTAGCTATATTTAGCCCTGCAAACATTTCGAATGATTTGCAAAAAAGTCAAGTCTTCAAGCAGTCATCTAACCCTTCTGAAATTGTTCCAGAATTACTTAAAAAAGATTACGAGTTATCAAAAAGCAACGTTTTACAATTACTTGAGGCATCTCTTAAAGGGCTCAAGTTTGAGGATACTTCTTCGCAAACTCAACCAGATACCATTTCTATATGCTCCATTCTTTCTGAGTTGGATGTTTTGGAGAAGTGTTTCACCAGAATCAGGCTTTCTTAGACCATACGGCATCATTATATACACACATCATATATTATTATAATTATCATTATATATGTAATAGGTTAAATATTGCAATTTTTAAAAGAAAAATCATAATTCTCCCTTCCCTCTTCATATAATATATCTTTTTTTCCTCTTTCAATGAAAAGCAATATTAATAATATAACACTTAAAAGGCCACAAATATTGTTAAAAATGCATTGTATCAATAAGCCGGCTTGAGTGATCCATGTTGCGCGCCCAATTTAAATTCATTGATTCATTTTTTTTTGAATGTAGTTAATTTACCGGTGTATTGACATATTTTTCAATATTAATTAAAATAATCAATAAATTACTTCTCAGGTTACCGCCTATATTAGTGCGCAATTTAAGTAGGCGGGGCATCCACTAATTTAATAACAACACAAGACTCGAAGATTATTAGCGAAAATAACTATAAGCAATAACATGATATTTATATAAGTAGATTTATAGTATAGTAAAAGTCATATAGTTTCGTCACCAAACTATTACAAATTAATGTTTTATATAGGTTTGAATCATACATACTGGTACAAAATAAAATAAAAAGGAGGGGAACAAAATAATAATATAATTCAAATCAATTATTAGTTAAATTTAAGATTAAAACTAATTAATTAATTTATCGTAGAAAATTAGTAATTTTGATATAATAAAAAAAATAAGTAAAATAATAGTTTTAAGATTAAATTTATTAAAAAATTAAGAGTAATCAATAAATAAATATATTATATATTACAGAAGATAGTAGAGAAAAAAATGGCCAATAGATTTCTTATTTTGAACATTGTTTTATTATTAACTGGGGTCTTGTCACAAGATTCATTAAGGTAGTGTTTACATGAATATAATAAACCATTTATATCTAATTGGATTATATAAATGGTTTAAAATTTATTTTTTCCTTTTTAACTGGGTCTTATTTTTAATATATTTCTTCTTTGAATTTAAATTAATCAACTCTAGATCATCAAATGAATCCTTACAATTATTTGACGAAGCTATTAACACAAATGATACATTCTTTGATACAAATAATGATACATCATTGCATCAGAGTAAGTTTTCTTGTCTATATTATTTAATTGATTTCACAAAAAAAAATCAAAGATTTTACAATAGATAAAATAAAAGTCAAGAGTAAAATGAATAGTGAAAATGGAAGTAGAAACAAAACTAATATTAAAACCAGAATTAAAGAGGAGTCAGATGACTCTTTTACTAATTTGGAATATAATTCTGAAAATAACAACACCAATTTTGTAGTACCTTTCCAAAACAACATATTAAAACTAATTGATCATCTCAGTATCAATATTGGAAAGATCAGCTTTGAAGGACTCAAGAACGTTATTAAAGGAAAATATGTTATTAATCCACTTATTAATACAGAAAAAGAAGCCACCTTCATAGATCAGAACGTCGTGAGTGACGGCTACGAAGGAGATTCATCAAATTCTTCTTCCCCCTCCTCCAATAGCACTGCTGAGCCACAACCAGTGCCTTTATCAAAATATCCCGATGTTACTATATTGCCAGCAGAAGTTTTCATTCCAGAAAGTACCGGGTCTTCTGAAATTGCCCAGGTAAGAGGAGCTCTTAGCGATATGCCAATGCCAATGCAACCACCACCGCCACCATCTCATCCTGGAGATAATACCCCAGCTTCAACTATCATTATCAGTGAGGAAAACAACTATGGTGAACATATTCCCGAAGGTGAAGCAACGTTTGAACAAGGCTTCGGCGGTAAGAGTGGTGAATATGGATCGAATCACAAGCACCATCATCATCCTCCTCATCATCCTCCTCCTCATCCTCCTCAACATCCTCCTCAACATCCTCCTCAACATCCTCATCATCATCATCATCACAAACACCACCATCATCACCACCAACACTATCCACCAGTTAATGGTGATAGCTCCAGCTCATCAACTTCATCTACATCTACATCTACATCTACTTCTACCTCTACCTCTACCTCTACCTCTACCTCTACCTCTACCTCTATCTCTACATCTACTTCGACAATTTCTACAACTTCAACTTCATCTACATTCACTGCTTCAGCGATCCAAGAAGCGAATGCAGCCAAAGGAAGCGGTATTCAGAAGAGAAATTTAAGAAGATTAAAAGGTGTAGCGCATCCAAAGAATGGAAGTGATAAGGGGCTTGTAGAAGATGAAGATGAAGAAGATGATTATTTAGATGAATCTGAACAGGAAAAAGAAGATTCCAGAGAGGATACTAACGTAGCAGACGTTGAGCCACAAATAACAACGCCTGTAATAACTTTAACAGCTACAGAAGTCAAATACTGCGGAGATGGAATTGAGTACTTGAAGGAATTATCACTTAACTTTAGAAAAGTGATTGGAAAACTATTCAATCTACCTTCTGAAGAAGTATTCATAATTGAAATGACTCCTACCAATAAAACATTTGTAAATTGTAGTGATAAAAATTCTTTACAAAGCAACCAATATGGAGTTGAATTCACTTTCATGTAAGTTGATTTAATACATTGATTATTAATATTACTAATGTTAAATTTATAGGATTGGAGCAAAAATGGAGAGTTCACAAATATTTAAGGTTCTAGAATTAGCAATTAAGGACAAACACTCTCCCCTTGTAAAAGAATTTGGAAAGGTAAGTTTTGTATTAAAAAAAAGAATTTATTTTACATATAAATTTCCTATCTCTAATAACTCTACTTAAAATCTCAATAGATTGGTTTCATTCAAATCTCTAAAAATATCGCATAATCTGTTTCATCATACATATATTATGACTTCACAAAAGAAGTTTCCGCCAAAACTAAGAGTCAATAATGCATTTTTTTTTTTTTTTTAAAAAAAAAAAAAAACTACTTAATCGAGAAGAAATTGGTTTTTAAAATCATTCTTATTAAATCAAAAATTCTTTAACATAGATTTGTGTTCAGATAACTCAATTATTTTAGAAATAGTTTCTTTAATAAAATATTGTGGGTTGTGATTGATTTGTTCGTTTTTTTTCTTTTTTTTTATTAATTAAATTATATTGTATTATGATTACAATTTAATTAATAGCCACATCCAAAACTTTTAATGCTATTATTGCATGTATTTTTAATACAAATAGTTTGTACAAGGTTTTAGGAAAACCCGCCCCACACGTATGCATGCAACTAATAGCACCGAAAATCTAAGAATATTAGAAAAAACGAATATACTAATGCATAAATAAAATCGAAGTTATCATTTGAATAACAGAATAGAATAGGAAACAAAAAAAAATCAAAGTACTGGTCACATATTTAATTATATATGAATAATAATTATATATTAATTCTGTTATAAAGGGAGTGGGAAGAAAGGAACAAAGGGGGAGAAGAAAAATGAAATTATATCATCCAATAAATTAAACAAATAAAAAATGCAAAGTAGCACAATTTATGCGATTATATTCTATCTCGATATTTTTCATTTTTGTTAATCCTCTAAGAATGTTGATTACTATTTTCATTGTTGTGAACATGAGAGTTAGCTGCAACAAAATGAGAATACTCAGTAAATGAAATAGTTCCAGAACTGTCAGTATCAATTTCCCAGAAAAATTGGTGTAACTCTTGTAAAGTTACAGAAGTTCTTACAGTTCGAATTTCCTGAGCATCTATATAGCCATCATGATTTAAGTCAAATTCTGAAAACTCTCTTTCAGTTTGAGATAATTCGGACCTCACGCCATCAATCATTTGATTCATTACCAGCAATATTGCGAAGAGCAAATATACTAAAGGTCCTCTCATCATTTTACTTAAACTTTTTTGCAATTAAATTACACCTTTCAAAATGTTTTAACTGAAATTTCAAGTGGGACCAAACTATTAACAATAAGCACGAATATATATATGTATACATATATTTATTTAGATATGTATCCAAATCTTTTCTTAAGGTATGTTTGTATACATATATTGTCTTAAATATTTTCAAATATCCTCTCCTTTGTAATCCCACAAATTTACCCCTTGTACTTATATTCAAACGGCGCCAACATGCCAAGACAATTCCCGCCTATGATAATTAATTATTGCTAGCTTTGTTTACTAGTTTGTAAATAATTGATTTAAATAGCATTTGATTTCTTCCACTATTTCCTGTTTGTTTTTCAAAGTTTTCAATGATTTTCAACACTCTATTCCAATCAATATCTTCAATGGAAGACTGGAGGTTGCTGCTTTTTCTAACTTTTCTGGACTCCATACAAGCCCCACTATTATTTTTAGCAGAAAAGTGGTTATTTGCTTCTTCTGACTCGTATGAAAAATTGTGATCTGACATATTTGTTTCTGATCTTTCCCCCTCAGATTTTTCTGGAAAAATGAACTCTCTTTCGTCACTTTTATTAAATTCGTTCAATTCCTTGTTATCTTGAATGTTAGGGTTTTTGGTTTTATCGTTATTTAGTGACAGCTTTTCAAATTGAAACTCTTCTTCTCCCAGTACTTCGCTGCCAATATTTAAGTTTCCTCTATCAATTTGATTCGCTTCATTGATTCCAAATAAGTCTTGAGAAATGTTGTCTTCCTTTGCTGCAATTTTTTGTTCTGGTTCCACTTCTTCCTTTAAATTTGCTTCTTTTAGAAACAAAGCCTCTTCTTCCTCTTTTTCACTTAATCTCACTTTTTTGTTTTCCTCATCTCCTTTTTCATCTTCTCCCTTATTTGCACATCTATTGAATTTTGAAAATGAAAAAATATCTTCGTTGTTTTCAAATTTGCTATCAGTGCAAAGGTCAGTATCAAATTCATTCTCATTAAAACTGTTGCTAAAGTCATGAAAATTCATTTTTCCTACCTTATCAAAGGGGTCACTCATTTTTTTTCTTTGTGATTTCCCAATATCGACTTCATCTTCTCTTCCTTCTTCTACTTCTTCTCTTCTTCTTCCTATTCCAAAAATTACCTCCTCTGCCATGCTTTCGTCCTCAAAGAGGTTCTTTTCCTCATTGTAGTTACTTCTAAATAATAATTCATTGTTACTTATTTTTCTTTCATCACCTAAAAATATATCATCTTCCACATTCACTTGCTCAGCTTCATCGTCTCCGCCAAGTAAATCATCAAAAATATTCGGCTTTTTCTTTAATTCCACTCTATTCATATTACTAATAATATCATCATCAAAGTACTCCATTTTCGAGAACCCTTCTTAACAAATCGATCTTAAACTCCTCACCTTTATATTTGACTTTTTTCAAATCTTTCCCTATCAACCTTAGATCCACTTTTCCCTTGATTTCTCCTTAGTATCCCCTTCTAATTAATATTTTTATTTCACACCTAATTTCTCCTATTGCATATAAATAATTATTGGATCTTCACTAGCTTAACCGTTTTAGCTATTTTCAAAAGCCCGCCTAATGGTAACTTAAGTTTGCATTTAATGCTGGTAGTAGAAAAATATTAGTGGTATAATTACAGTAATTTTAATAATAGAAAAAATACTTCAATTTATATTAATAGTTATTAGCAGGACTAAATTCTTTGTAAAGTTTGTGGAGCTTCATAATTTTAAGCGAATTGCAATAAAACATTCGTTGTTATTGCCATTTTTTAATAAATATATATATTTTTAAAAATAGCTAACCCTTTTATCATGCATGCAAATTTGAATTAAAAATAAAATAGTTGAAAAATTCTAGCAATACAAAAATTCGAGAATAAAAATGCTGTATATTTTACTTTGTTCACTAAATATATATATTTCACAGATAAATATATATAATTTTCATCTTGATTTTAAGCTGGCCAAATTTTAATGCAATTTTCATCGTAATAATGCATTATCTCTGTATGCAAAATATAAAGTTAAATCTCCAATCCAATTTATTGGCTAATTAATACTAAGTAGTAATAATAATAGGCTATTAACAAAACAATATTCAATTTTTATTCAAGTAAATATGAGTAGAAGTTCTAAAGAACTTAAAATACAATCAAAAGAAAAGTCAAATAATAAGTTATTTCATGAGTTTAATTCCCATACAATTTCTACAAATGATTCCAGAGATAATGACGATTCTTTATTAGTAATTTCGTCTATCAATACAACACCTATACCAAGTAAAACATCAAAAAAACATTCTACTTTAAATATAAATCATCAAAGTGTCAATAACTCTTATAACTCAGTTACAGGGGAGGAAATGGAAAAAGAAGAATACCCTTATAGCAAATTTGAGAGTCAAGAATCAGACCTTCAAGAAATGAAAAAGAGCAATACAGGACAGAAAAAGAAGAAATGGCACCAAAAGTTTAAACTTTCCTTGTTACTTTTTAGTTACAACAAAAATATTGAAAAAAACAAAATTAAGTCTTTTAGAGACAATTCAAACGTTAATAAAGTGGAAAAAAGCAAAAAGAAAATGAGTAATTTTAATCAATCTAATTGGATTTCTCCACTCAGAGAATTAACTTCAAGTAAGAACAAAGAAAACTTTGGGACGAATGACTCAAATTGGAATATCAGAAACAATCATATTGCTTCTTCTACTCAGAATTGTTCTTTATCACCTACAGTTTTGAATTCGTCCATATCTTACGTCGCTACTACAAAATCTTCCTCATACACTACAGCTCCTAGATCATTTACCAATACTCCTTCTGTATCATCTTCTCCATTTTCATCCTCCTCTTCATCCTCATCTTCATCCTCATCCTCATCCTCATCCTCATCCTCATCCTCATCCTCAACTTCCTTTACATTACCATCGTTATCACCCCACTTATTTTCACCAAAGATATCCTTAATCTCGTCATGTGTTACTCAAGAGGAAGAAATATTAGAAGCTGATAATTACGAGAAGGATAATTTAGTAAGGAATGGTTTTGATTTAAGGAGTATTACTGGTGATAGGGAAAGTATTATATATGATGAAGACTACGAGTCATATTTAGAAAGTACTATTAAAGAGCCTTTTTTGGAGCCACAAAGAGGAGAATATATTGGAAAGAAGACTTTAGTTTTGGACCTAGATGAAACTTTAATTCACAGTTCATTTCAGCCAATCAGAAATGCTTCTTTTACTATCAGTATTGAGATAGATGGGGATTATTACGATGTATACGTATTAAAAAGACCAGGAGTTGATAAGTTTTTGAATGTAGTTTCAGCACTATTCGAAGTTGTAATTTTCACTGCTAGTTTATCAAAATATGCAAATCCACTTTTGGATCGACTTGACCCAATGAATAAGTGCCCCTATCGACTATTTAGAGAAAACTGTACTGTAGAGGGAAATTCTTATATAAAAGATTTATCAAAGCTTGGAAGGCCTCTTAAAGATATAATAATCATTGATAACTCCCCTATATCATATATTCTTCAACCTGAAAATGCCATTCCAATTTCATCATGGTAAGACTTTATCTTTTACCTTAATAAATAAACTTAAGCTTCCAAATCTTTAGGTTTAGTGATGAAAGCGATACTCAGCTTATTGACCTTATTCCTCTTCTTGAAGTAAGTTGACTAACGACTCAAATAATAATACGAACAAAAGTGTGAGCAGGAGTATAATTTTTGGCTCATTGGCACACTAATGAATAGGTACTATATATATTGTATATATAATCTTTCGTATTATATTGGAGTCATTGTTATATACGTGAAATTAAATTCTAAATCACTCATTAAGATTATTGCTCAAGGACATCCAACTTTATCTACTTCGTTTGGAAGTATAAGTGACTATTATATATCTGATAATAGTAATAATAAAGAACAAACAGAGCTTATTGAATTTAGTAGCTCTTCAACAATTTACGTGGAATCCTCATTCTACCATCCAAAAGAGCTCTATTACTACTGACTCAATTCGATAAAATCTACATTAATATATATAATTGATTTATGATTGGTTGTATTAGTTTTCTCACTATTTTATAAAGTTCTTTATTAAATTACTAACTGCTATTATTTTATAGGCTACATTCATATACTTATTTAGTTGTATTTTGCAATATTTACAAGATTCCTTTGTTTTTTGTATTTCGATACTTTCCTCGTCATCAAGGTCTGTAGTATCTCTATTCCATTCTTTGACTAGCTGATTAAATATCTGAAAGTTTAAGTATATTGGGAATTAATTAAATATTAATCAATATTTAATTATTAGTAGTTTCTTTTCGAGTTTGTTTTCAGGCCTGCATTATTATTATCCACAAATGGCCACTTTTGGCGTCAGTGAAAAAAAATAGGAATTGCATGCATGCAAACCTGAACAAATGAAAAAAACTTACCCCAGAAAAATCTTCAGGATCTTTCGATTCTTTAATCACCTTTTTCATCCTGAGATAGCAGTAAATACTAATTTCATCAGGAATTCCCTGTAAATACAAGTTTGATTAGTTATTATGTTTGAATAAAAAACAATTAATGTATTATTTCCCGCCAAAAGAAATGTAATTCACATGCAAATGGAGTATAAAGGAAGCCCAAAAGAATGGTGGGACGGGCATTACAAATATAAACTTACACTTGGAAATGCATTGGTAATTGAGAATTCACTAGTGGCGGATTCGACAATTGCTTCAAACATGTCATCTTCTTCATTTCCGATATAGTCGTTTTCTTCAACTCCATTAAAGTTGTCATTATTTGCACACTTTTCAAGGTCTGATGATAATTCAAAGCCATTTCTTTTGCGCTTCCCGCAAGTTATTGTTGTAGAGCCACCAAAAGAATTCTGTTGACCTCTAATTATTTGGCCTGTCAATTTTGAATAAAGAGTGTATAATTTCTCAATAATCAAATCTGAATTGATTTGAGAAACTAAACTATTGAATTTTTGGTTTTCTGAGTATTCTAGGAGTTTAAAGTCAATATCATTGATTCTTTGTATAATTGCAAGAATATAGTGAATGTAATTAAGCTTGGGAATTTCATCCTGGCTTTTTGAGAAAGTATCAATAATCTGATTAAAATCAACTTTATGGGAATTGAGATCTTCATTTACAGAGCCAAAAATCAATTCTTTATGTTTATTAACTTCATTAATAAGATCCTTACAGTTTTGGAACGAGTCGCCAGGCTCTTGTATCGGGACTATAGAATTTTTAAGATTAATATTAAAATTTTGAAGATAAGATATTCTTAGTGCATTTTCAACTAATGAAGAAATAATATCATTCAAAATGAAGCTAAAGAGTTGAAGGGAGTTCGATGGAATTTGAGAAACTTTGGTATCTTTTAATCCATTATTATATGCAGTATTCCAAGTAATTGAGAGCCATTCCTGTAGAATGTTTATAGATGGTCTGAAGTTCTTTTCTCTCAACATTGCAAACTCTTTATACATTTCTGGAGACATATTTTTGGTTCTTATATCTCGTAGTTTAAGTCTATCTTCGAACCTTTTATCAATGCTAATCATCATAGTTGAGGGAATATTATGGTTATACTCAACAACCTCATTTTCGTCTAAATCATTTATTACATCATCTTCTTTCACTGTTGAAGAAATACTTGTAATGTCAGGATCTGTAGTTTGAATTGTGTCGTTTTCAGAATTTGGATTCATTCCTACATGTCTATGTGCTGACTTATTAATTAGAGTATCATAATCAAACTTGCTCACTTCTTGTTTATAGTATTCACTAAAATGTTTCTTTATAGTGTTGTTTGAAAGCTTGTTTGGAACTTTTTTCTTGCTTGACCTGTTAATTAGAGAATTCCAAAATAGTGATATCCAAATATTCAAATAAGATTGTATTAACCTTACGCTCTTTTCTTGACAGTCTTTATTCTTTAAATATGGCCTGATATCACCTGCTATGTACATTGTTCTAGATATTACAGAATTGATAGGAGAAAACGTAGATACCATTAGTTCCTGGAATATTTTATTTGAGCAAAAGGATTGTGATGATGAAAAAATTTCACCTTGATTTACATTTCCCAATCCTATAGCTGTTTCCATATTTAATTCTGTTTCTAAAGGAATACATCTTGGATGAATAATTGTGTTCTCAATCGTGTTTTGATTCTTTATTGGAGAAGAGGAAGAAATTTGTGAATCCTGGTTAACAAATTCAGTTTTTGGTTTTTTAGAAGTGTTTTCCTTTGGATTTTCACTGCCTAGATTGTTGTTTTGAGTAAGATTTGCTTTTTTATTTGAGAGAATTGCAACCAGTTCTGACTTAATTCCAGTTGGAAGCTCACTGATTATCTTTGGCCAAGAGCTTTTTGGGCATTTTAACAATTCCTCGTGAATTTGAGAACTACTTAAGCCTTGAAACTTTGATAAATCTGCCATTTATTGTTAAATGTTTTCAGCTGTTTAACTAAATCATTCCAATGCAAATAAACTAGTTTAAAAAAACATATTCAGTAATTAGATTCTTTCCTATTCTTTTCAAACAAAAGAAATGAACAAAATATTAAACAAATGGTGCAAATTCTTTCTGTTTTCTCTGACTTCTTTCTTTTTTTTAATATTATATAACTTATGTCATATATTAATTAGGGCTTTTAGTGGTAAACTATACTCTATTATTATGATCAGATATTGATTATTAGTTGAGTATAAATCAATATAAAATAACTATTTCAGTCTTTTCAATAGTGAATGATACCTGATTTTTATCAATAGATATATAAATATAAATAATTAATTTTGAAGCCTAAAAGTTGAAATTATTTAATTTAAAAAAGAATTTATAAAATATTATTTTCCTATACCGGTATTTTATGTACACGTAATTTTTTTTTCTTAAAATAAATGAATATAATTATTCACCCGTGTACAAATAATATTCGGATATTTATTAAAAAAAAGCCCAATATTTGTATAGTTAGAAATGAAGCTTTTAATACTTTGAGAATTATATATATGATGTAATATTATAAATGTATGTTAATAGCATATTTCAAACAAAAAAAGTCTTACCAGTATGTGGAGTGATAGCAGGGAAAACTACGGGTACATTTTCAAAGTTTATACTTCCAGTAGTAAGCGGAGAGTTTAGTAGGAAATGGTTTCATTTTAGCCAAAATAGTGAACTAATATCTCAAAAGAGTCCGAAATTCTCTTTACCATCATTATTGTCGGTAGATAAGGGTAAGTTCTATAGTGATTTAGATGGCCATGGAAAAAGTAGATTAAGAGATTTTTTAAAAAATAAGTATTTGAGAATGATTAATAATAAAAACAGAAGAAACGTAAAATTAGGGATTTCTGCTGGATTGATTTTATTATTATTATATATATTAAGCCTAATTAAAGAAAAGAATGAAGGTGAAAAACATTTAAAATTGAGTTTTGGGTCAAATATAGCTACAAAGTATATAATAAATATAATTAACGATCCAAATATTGAAGATTCACTTAAAAAGTTATTTAAAAGAGTTTTAACCAGTTTAGTTAAAGATGATGAATTTTCAAAAGACTGGAGAATGGGTATTAGAAATGTTATTAAAGAGTGCGAGAATGAAATTGGCCAGAATTTGACCAATATTCTTAAAACAAAAATTGTCCAAGATTGGTTGTACTCTACTACAAATGAAATTGTAGATTACATGAGCAGAACTCCTGAGATTATCTCAAAAACTTCATCTTTATTTTCAGAAGCATTCAATCATGAGATTTTTACTGAAAATTCAAAGAAATGGTTGGAAGAATTTATTCATAATTGCGTTATTAATAACAGGAAAATCATTCATTCAATAAATCATTTATTAATTCGAATTTTTAATACAAAGGATATTCAGAATAATTTAAGTGACTTATTTAAGGACGTTATTCTTAATGACAGCACTCAGGACTACATTAGCTTAGCATTCTGGAATGTGATACGAAAGTCTATAATATTCCCAAGAAACTGGTTTAATGGAATTAAAAACACCGTTAATCCACTTAAAAAAATGGATAGTTCCAAAGAAAATGTTGGAAAATAATTAAATTATATATATTTTTCAATATAAATACAATATAATATTTTCTATTGTTAATGTTTGTTACGTGTATAAAATTACACATGCAACTTATTAATTTGCATGTAATTAACAATCTTTATTTATTTCAACAGATTTCACCCTATTATTAAAAATTTATAAATTTAAGGTAAGAATTTAAAGTTAACAATTTTTCTATTTGTCTATATTTGTTTTCTTCAAAATAGTCTTATTTTCTCTACCAAATTCTATTTCTTTTTTTCCAAAAATTATTTGTTTTAATTATGAATAAAATTGCCACGTGTGCACACATAATTTTCCCCACACTAAATGTATTTATTTTTTAAATTAATATTAAATACCCGGTATGGTATTCAATATTAATTTAAAAAATAATAATAATAATAATATTAATAGAAACAATAATAGTTTATATTTTTATTATTATTATTTCTGACAAAAAAAGCTAAAATAAGAACAAGGAAACGTATTAAAAGAAGGGGTTATTGAAAGATAAAGGAAAACACGAGTAAATAGGTTTTCTGTGAACCAAACCTTGTTTATAAGCTATCTTATTCTTTTTAATAGTGACATTATTATTTGATTTGGAATATAATTCACTTCGATTTGATAAATCAAAGTGCAAGTATTTGGAAAAAAGACAAATCCCTTCAAAAAGGGCCTGGAGGAGAAAAAGTAAGGTTTAATTTTAATTGACATGGAAAGTGTATCTGAGGAACTAATCAAATTGCTTCCAAGAGAAGATTTGGAGGATTTGATAAGTAAGTTAAATTCAGAAGTTTCGGAGTTGAGAGACGAGGTTAAGTTCTGGAGATGCAGAGCAGAGGCAAGCTCAAAAGAGCAGGGAAAAGTACTTGTTAGAAGTAGCATTTCCGAAGAGATGCTAAATGAGCTAAATAGCTTAGCAGGCAAAATGGATGTTTTGAAGATCATTGATGATGGGGTTAACAAGGAGAATAAGGAAGACTCTGACTCAATCAAGAATAAAACATTTATTCAAAAGCCTTTTACTATTGCTACTCCTTCAGATTCTGTCGCTACAGTTGATTTGAATTCACTTCCAGCAACAGAAAATGTGTCAAGAGCTGCTGCAAGTGCAAAGTTGAAGAGCATGATTTTGAAGAAGGCTCCTCCTAAGATGATGAGTAGGGCCGATTTCGTGAAAAGGTCGGAACTAAAAAGTAGTGGAGGTAATAAAAGAAATAGTACTTCAGAAACCTCAGCACAAAGCCAAATAAGTAGCACTATTAAGAAGGGTTCCTCCAGGATTTCTCTTCAATGGGGATGTTTAACTGAAGAGTATCCAAAATTTGATAGTACTGTAGAAGAGAATTTATTTAAGGATTACTTTTCGGAGCTTGAGGAGAAGCTTTCAGTTTTAATCAATGATAAAGAATCTAAGGGTGAGCCCAAGCTTGAGCTATTTTCTACTTCAATCTTTTCAAAAGACTCTCAGAATGAGGAATTACAGATTCCAAATGAAAAGTTATTTGATTGGTTTATTAAGAAGGAAAGTGTTAACAGTAAGAAAGCAGTGGTGATTAACAATCAAACACCTTCCAACAGTGACCAATTGGTTTTAGACCAAAATAAGCCATTAGATGGAGTGGATGGTAAATCAACAAATAATGAAAAGAGTATTAGAAAAAAGATAGACCAGAAGCAAGCTGAAACTACAAGAAGCGAAGCAAGAACTTGTATGTTTGGATCAAAGACTAGCAGAATGCTTCAAATCACAATAAACTACTTTAAGAAGAAGCTGCCTAAGAGCCAACAAAAAAGCTTAGATTTTTTTAAAAAGTCTATTCTACAGTGCACTTTGGATAAGGAAGGAGTAAATTTATTGCTGGAAACGGTTCCTGATCCTTTTGAGAATGCCGCTAAATATGAAGTTTGGAAGGAATGTGTAAGAAGTGTTGAAAAATATCTAGAAGGTAATTCAAGGGAGACGTTATTTGAGGAAGAAGAGTTTGTTTACTTTTTGTCTAGAATTCCAAATTTATCTAAGAGACTTGAGTGCATGATTTTGAGATCATCCTTTGAACAGTTGTACTGTGAGTCACTGAAATGGATTGAAGAAAAGATTCGTGGGCTGGAGCTCATCTTAAATCATAAAAAGCTCCCGTTACTTTTTAAAGCTGTAGTAGAATCAAGAAATGTTTTAAATAGCAAATTGGGGAAAGAAAATCAGCAAGAGCATGACAAGGTCAAATTTATCCCCTTATCATCTATGAAAAAGCTTCAAAGTTTAAAAAGTCCAAATATCCAAGGAAAGACTCTACTTAACTTTTTAAGTTCTATTGTTGGCGAAGTTTTCACAGCAGAAGAAATTTCAATACTAAAAAAATCTTCTGAGAAGAATATTACTATGGTTTATACAATGGTAACAGATTTAATATTCTCTTGGCTTGAATTACGTGATGGACCAGAAAACCTTGTTTTTTCTGCAGAGACTCATTCTAATAAAGAGGAAGGAGTAATGGAGTACAACGATGAATTTCAAAGTATTATGAAACACTTTTACTCAGAAAAGTACGGCCAAATGATTAAGTTATGTAACTCCTTTAAGAAGATGTTGAGGATTTATGTTGCTTCTTGCTATTACTTCGGGGATGTTTCCACATTTCTTCCATTAGGAACAAAGTCGAGCCAGAGAAAGCATGATCTTGTTGAGACGTTATTTGAGTTTATTAACAAGTATAATGGAGCTTTAAAAGAAGAAACAGTAAAGGAAAGCGAGCAAACTTCTCCAAAAAGCGTGGAAAATACTCCCAGGGAAAATTCAAAGAGACCCTTTACTACAGCCACTGCAAGTGCCAGAAGACTTTCTCATATAAACGATATGAAGAACATCTTAAACCGCGAAATAAGCTCTATGCCTAGGGAATTTTCTACTCAAAATCTAAATAGCATTGCCAAACCCAAGAATAATATCCAGCAACTATTTGCAAAATCTATTGTAAGAGAGCTGAATTTGAAGCCTATATTCAATAAAAATACCGAGAATAGAAGTGACAGACATGTCAGCTTTTCAGATGGAAAGTTTGAAGCTGTCAATAATGATAGCAGTGTTACTGCTAATTTGACACGTAATTCCGGTGAAATAGCCGGTACTGATGTTGTTTTGAATGCATCTGTAGCAAAAGGTGAATCCAGGAACTCCATTCAAACCGAGGATATTGAGGAAACAGTGGCTTTATCATTTGAGCCTTTTTATGGACATAATCAAGACAGCAACGAGAACTTGGCCTCAAAAGTAAGCGATCAAGGTGGCATAGGGAGGAGATTCTCTATTCTGGAGCTTTCTAAAGAAGCTAAAGAAATTCTTTCTAGAGATAAGGATAGAAACTTCAGTATGAGCCTGAGTTCATCTTTAGATGATGATGTTTCATTTAATGATGATCGAGATGACGATGATGATAATGAAACTATTGCACTTTCATCACCTTCTTATACCCGACTTTTGGATATCTCTTCTATGATAGACTATAACATAGCTGAAAACAAAGAATCCTGTAATTCAATTGCCGTTAAATTAGAGGACAGTACCAGGAAGAAAGTAGTAATTATGGCAGAAGAGTATGAATCTCCTGTCAGGGATAACACAAGGTTTAATAGGAGACAGTCAATTAGAAGAATGTGCCAAATTGCAACATATCTTGATAACAGTGGGTATAATGACGAAATTGAGGAAGCTACTAAAGATCTAAATAATACCTTATCTAGATATAAATCTCCAATGGTTCCTCGTAAAGCTGATCATTCTCCTCACACAGGTTCCTCTCCATTTTCTGTTGAAACAGAAAATAGTCAAGAAGTGGACTTGGAGTATAATCGAGACTTTGAGAATGATAACGGCAAAACGTGTGTCTTGAGCGATATAATTGAAATTAGTAACCCTTTGGGTGAGCAAGAAAGGCCTAACGTTAACAAGGAGAATAACGTCAGTATTCAAAGCTCCAATCACTTAAACCAGCTACAGAATGCTAATACTGACTCCAAATTTCCTTCTGAAAATTCATCCCAAAAAATCACTTTTACGAGAAAATCTGGAAGATTCGGAGGCACTTTATCTCCTCCTTATAATTAATTTGCATGCATTTTAGCGCCACCATTCTCTCTATTAGTTATAAAAATTGCAAATGGTATTTAATTAAAAGGGGGAAATGGCGGGAATGTAGAAATTGATAAATCTAAAAATAGTTTAGGAAAGAAAATGAGTTAAAGAAGGTAATTTTTTTTTTTTTGTGAATGGAGGTCTGAACATAGAATAGTAATATTAATAACAATACTAGAAGTAATAATACTAATATCAATAATATTATAATTATCAAACATTTAAGGTTCTCTCCAATATCAGTGTTTAATAATATTCCTAATAAACTTTGACTAGAAGAAGGTGCAGATTTTTAAAATAGTAAGAACTTGATTAATTACCTGGAAAATATTTAAAAATTGTTTTAATCTCAAAAAGAGCGATAGTAACAAACATAATAATTTGATTGTCTTAATTAGAGAGTAAATAACCGGTGTGTGAAAAGAATAGAGGGGATGCCACAAAAAACATTGGTGACTCATATTTCTCACCAGGATTTGGATACAGTTCAAAGAGGAACGGAGGAATGGAATCTATTGGAGCATTATCTTCAGGTTTGCTGTAGATCATCTAGATCTCTCATTCAGCAGATATGGCATGTGAATATAGGTAGTATTTCAACAGCATTTGAAAGAAGGACACAAGATAAGTTGGTATTGTATTGTTGGGTGGATACGAATGAGCTTGATCAGAATAATTCAATTCAAGATGTATCTAGGAGGGGGTTTAAAATTCCATCAAATGGGATGAAGTTTACTTCAGGTAATATCAGACTTCCAGGAGTGCCTCAAGCTTCACATAATGGAGGGGCTTCAGGAAGTAGTGGTGGTTTTCAAGAAACAAATAACAAACTTAGATCTAATAATAGTTTTGAAACTGATTATACTCCAGGAACAAGAAGACTGTTTGAGTTTTTTTTATGCAAAGTAGGTGTTGGGTGCTCAGTAGTAAAGAATGATGAAAGTGAGGCAGATGGTGATAGGTTTCCGATACCCCCAGAATATGATACGGTTTTTCTAAGAAACAAACAAATTAATCCCCCTTCTATGGTGAATTCAAAAGTAGCAATGGACAGTGAGTTAAAGGCAAATGAATTTAATTTATCTTCAGCATTGGCATTATCAGCAGGTGTATTACCACAGCATACATTCAAGCATGAATATATAATATATGATAGTTTTCAAGTGGTACCAGAATATTTGATACAATTTGAATATGATTCTTCATCACCAGAGCTATTTGCAGTGCCTTGGTGTGATGAATGCCAGGATTCTCCAGCAATATTATGGTGTCAAGCTGATACTGCAAGACTATGTGATTCATGTGATGAAAGAACACATAGACATAATAAACTAGTAACAAGACATATAAGAATTCCAATAAACCAGATGCCAAGAAATTCAGGGAACTGTCCAGTTCACACAATGGATAGTTTAGAGGAATTCTGTACATTGTGCCATGTACCAATGTGTAGACTATGTAGGCCGTCTCATACACATGCAGATGAGAATACTCCTTCGATGATTATGCCAATAAGCAGGGCATATAGGGCTCAGCTAGAACGACATAACAAACCACATCCATGTTTGGATGCAAGAAAGATGGAGTTATTGGAGAAGCTTGAATCTCAGCAACTTATTTTCAATGATGTTCGAGCCAATATGTTTGAAGTTGAGCAAAGAATTTACTCAATTTTAGAAAGCTCAATTACCCAGCTACAAATTGCTACAGAATCAAAAATGAATAAGATTTTATGTGAGCAACTGATTTTGAATCAGCTATTACAACAAGTTGAATGGTCCGAGGGATTTCTTCAATATCTACAGTCCATTCTCCCGCCTGCAGATTTCCTATTTGCATGGCTTAAGCATTGCCATTATAGGGAGGAAGTTTTTCAGCTTTGTGATATTCTAACTAGCAATGAACAATTTTTCCCAGATTCGAGGCTTGTTGGTAGAGTTGATATTCTTTCAGAATCTGCTTTAAAACATAATAAACATCATAAACACGCAAAAAGTGACTTATTTGCTTAAAATGAAGTAATTCTAATCGATTAGAAGTGATTTTGTGAATGATTTTCTTTTTAAAAATTTAATATGCTTTTTCTGAAGAATTTTCTTGAGAAAATTAAGTACACTAGTTAACAAAAAAATTCATATATTGTAGGAAAGAACATTATTTAAGCACATAAATGTATTTATATTTTTCTTTAAATCTATTAATGGAAATAGAAATGTACAGTTTTTTCCCATTCATAGTTTTTTTTTCACCTGTAAATCCACATGCAAACATGCATATACCGTTGCTATTACATGCGTAAAAATTATTCACACCCCTCAAATATGATGTGGACGACCGGTATTTAAAGTTTGCATCTAATTGTGTAAAAAAAAAAAAAATTCAAATATTAACGTACCAAAAAATTTATAATTAAAGAAATGATTGGATTGATTAATATTATTATTATTTTTTAAAAATGTTTTGTTAATTTAAACAAATAGTTGGGTATTAATACTTGATAAAAAAGATAATAAATTATAAAAAATATTAATAAAGTTATTTTTGTGTGATATATAATAGTAAATAAAGTAATTTTGAAAGTTATAAAGCCAGAATAAAAAGTGAGTATACAACTTAGATCTGAAAGGTTTTAACAAACTGAAAAGCAGTTGAAGGAAAAGATAAATTAACAAGTATAAAAATAAGAAGGAAGAGAGAGTAAAAGTTTAAGATAATCTTTACAGTTAATATTTTATTAAATATAGGTATTATATTGTTTGGAAATAATTGTTAATTTACAAGTATTATTAATTTACTAAATTAAAACAATGTCTATAAATTGCAAGGCGCCAATTCTGATTTGAATTGAAGATTATTCAAGAAATAAGATAGGCAAAGAAAAGTGTGAAATTAATTTTTTTCTTAAATAATACTTGAAGAAATAAGAATTAGGAGAAATACAAAAAATAAACTGTAATGTTGAGATCTGACAATAGTACCTGTTTTTAGAAAGTGGAAAAAAAGCTAAGAAGCTCAAATAATGCAGGGGGGTTCAAGCGAAGATGTTCCCAAATTGAATCCCAAGGATCATGGTTCAATATATAAACCAAAAAGATGGTTTTATGCTTTTTCTCCTAGATATTTAAGCTTTGGGTTTATCTCCCCTTATATGAAGTTGAAGGACACAGAACTAATGAAAGAGGAGGATTTACCAGAGATACCTTCAAAGGATAACCCATTTATATTAGGGAGACATTTAGAAGAAGCTTTAAGAAGAGAAGAAAGAAATGCAATTCTGGGTAAAAGAGAGCCAAGTTTAATGAGGGCATTATTGGGAGCATATTATCCATTTATAATAATATGTATTTTTTCATTAACAGTAATAGATGTTATTCGTTTTTCAGTTGGATTTATTATTAAAAGCATTGTGGCAGATTTGCAAAAGCCTATGCCACTTAAAGATACTGAAAAGATGAATTCAGTTATTAATTTTTTGTTGGTTTTTCTTATAATGCTGTTTTCATCTATATCAATACCACATATAGTTTTTTTTCAATACAGGTATATATTTAGAATATATTCAAGTCTAGCAACAAATATATTATGGAGAGGTTTGAAGAAGTCTGGAGGCTTGCTGGTTCGAAAAAGCATTGACAAGAACGGCTTAATACCTCCAACTGTAATGGATATGAAATTGATTAAAAAAATTAATAAGGATGATATCAATTCGAGAAAATTTAAGTTTTTATCACCATTAAGTTGTTTTAAGACAAAGTCCTTATCTTTAAAAGAAATTGAAATGAAGGATTCGCTAAAGAAGGAAGAAAATATTTCAAATTATAATGGAAATGGAAATTTTGATGACTTGAAGAATTATCAAAGTCACGCAATCAGATTAAATTATATTAACATATACAATGTAATGATGGGGGATTTATTTCCATGTTCTATCTTACTTGGAAATTTAATCAGTGTAATATTATTTCCACTTAGAGTATTACTTGCTAGTTATGCAATTTCTATTATATTAAATTCATCGTTACCTAATACAGAAAATCATTTGGGTTGGATAATCAATGTATCGTTAATATCATGTATCTCAACTTTGACTTTATTTATTTCAATCAGTGCAATATTCCAAATAAAAAGTGGGTTTTTAAGGAAGCCATTATTTTTTGCAAAGGATTGTAGACTAGATGAGTTGCGATATATACTTTCAAACATAAGAACAATTAAGCTCTTAAATTGGGAGAGCTTTGTTTACAGGAATTTGGTGGAGTTAAGAACATATGAAATGTATTGGAGGGGAAGAAGATTATGGTTATCTGGGTTTTCAGAAATATTTAGCTTTTGTTCAAGTTATTTTTCACAAGCTATATTATTTACATCTCTTGGATTACTATTTAAAAAATATTTTGGCCAATTTTCGATTCCAGCTACAGCAACTGTACCCATAATTTTTTCTTTAAATACATTATTTACTTCAGTAAATATGCTTCCAGATGAGCTTGGATATGTAGTACAAGGCTTTGTAAGTTTAGGAAGAATACAGACATTTTTATTTTCAAGAATATATGATTATCCCATCTTAAAAGATAGAGAGTTTATTTATGACCAGAATAGCAAAAGGATGTGTTCTAGTATTATTAATAAGGGTAAAAATATGATTAAAAAAGAAGATTTGATTAAAATTCAGACAATTGAAAAGCAAGTTATAGAAGAAAAATTTCAAAAAGTTGCTTTGTGGTATATTAATGCAACTTTTGTTAGGCAGATATATGATGACCCTGTATATAGATATCTTCATCAAATAGGTTATTTAAGATCATGTGGAGGAATGGATCTGGTATATAAACAAATTTACAATCAGAAAAACAAACAGGGAAATTGTATTTTGGATATTGATGAAATTAAGCTCATTCAAGAAAAGTCGCAATTGGTGAATATGACTACTTTGACAGAAATTGCATCATTTAAAAAGAAGAGTTCTTTTGATAAACATAATATTGAGAAAATTCTCAGATATTTTCAAACTTCTCACGAGAATAATTCACTAGGGAATTGGGATTCTTTTGATTTTGATATTAACTCTGAATCAGATTTTAAAATGTTGGGAAAGTTAAATCCTTGTTTAATTGACTTAAACATTAAAGTTGAGTACGGTGAAATATGCTTTATTATTGGTGATCATGGATCTGGCAAGACAACTTTCATTGAAGCTATTCTTGGTGATTTATTTAGAATTAGAGGAGATACTTATTTGGGCACTGAAATTAATCAAGTCAATAAAAATGCTGTCAGAAATATTGATATTATTAATTCTAATCCATGGATACCTTTTGGTGCCTTTAAAGATGTAATATTAGCAGGCAGGGAGTATAATCCAGAAATAATGGAATGTGTAATTCAGGTTTGCCAGTTAATAACAGATTTGAAAATGTGGCAATTAGGTTACAATCACTTAATTGAAGAATATGGCAATAACTTGAGTAATGGACAAAGAGCGAGGGTATCTTTGGCCAGATCTATTTATCAGAATTATATTAATGTTAATGATAATCATAGCGGCTTTATTAAAAGAAAGAAAAGAATTATATGTATGGATTCAATTTTTGAGCATATGGATCCAAACGTTACTATGGGTATATTGAATTCTCTATTTTCTATAAAAATACATAGGGAAAATTCAAGTATCAATAAATACGATGAACATATCTTAGATATGGTTATACCTTCCAGAAGTCAGGAAGATTGTGCAGTTTTCATAACTTTGAATGAACCTACTCTTTCTTACATTATGAGAAAAAAAAGTTTCCAGACTGACTTTAAATTAAGGTTTTTTAGGATCAGTGAAATGACAATTAAGGAGATGACGTATGATCAAGTTTTTGATGAAATTGTCTCAAAATCTGCTGAGAACTTTGAGTCTGTTCAGGAATTCGGTGACTATTCTGGTGAAAATCCGCCAAAGCTTCAAGGCTTAAATATAAGTAACGGTAAAGATGGGCCACTTCAATCTTGCAACCAAGATCAACGCCAAACTCAAAACCAAACTCAAGACCAAAATCAGATACAAAGTCAAGACCAAAACCAAAGCCAAAGCCAAGCCCAGAATTATGCTCATAATGAAAATCAAAATGAAGGAGGTTTTAGAGGAGAAGCTAAAAATAATAAAGATCTTGAAATTATAAGATTAGCTTCCAGGGAGAACAACGAGTGCAAGCCCTCCTCCTCAAACTCTAGAAGAAACTCATTAAGTACTCCAAGAATTTGTTTTGGAGAGAATGGATTGCTTAGAGCAATGGAAATTGAGGTTAGTAAATTAATATCAAAGTCAGAAAATTTGCAAGTTTTAAACAATAATGATAAAAATAACGGAACTAATAATTCAGGAGACTGCAACAGTCATTTGGTAAATAATCCAGATATTTTTGATGAGAACTTCTTGGAATTATCAGGACATGTTAAGCTTGAAAGTTATTCATGGTATTTATTTGGGTTTTTTGGTAAGAAAAATATTATCTTACTGATCATTCTATTCATTTTATTATCTTTATTAATTTGCTCAATTGACACAATAGTTATACTTTGGAGTGGAACTGACTTGGATATGAGGAGGGAGATGATGTTAAGGAGACAATTTGACTATAAAGCCATTTCAAATCTGGGATTCAAGTATATGATGATATTTGTTGGGGTTACAATTATTGCATGTATTGTAAAGATTACTGCTACTTATATTGAAATTAACTCAATTTTAAGATCTGCGATCATTCTCCATAATAGAGTATTGTTTGAGATGATTATTTCCCCACTATCATTCTTTGATTCTCTCGACTCGCAGTCTTTGGTTAATATCTTTTCAATGGATCTTGGAATTATTGATGGTGAGCTAAATCTTGGAATAATTTTAAAGTTCTTTTCAGCAATGGCATCTCAAGGATATATTATTTGGTCTAGTCCTATTTGTATATTAATATATCCAATTTTAATATGGTACTACTTCAAGTACATATTTAAGCCAACCAGAATTCAAACAAGAGAAAGTTATAGATTTTTACTAAATACTTATGGCCCTTTATGCAATAAGACTGAATGTAATATAAGAGGATCTTCCACAATTAGAAATATGGGATTTTCTGAATACTATAAAAAGGATACAAGTAATATATTGTATATACTACAAAGAACTTTTTACTATAGCTATGCTATAGGAATTTGGAGATTAATTCGAACTTTATTTTGTGGTATATTATTAATGTTTGTATTATTTATATGTCCAACCATTTCTAGAATTTTCAATTTTCAGCTTCCATTGTGGATTACAAGGTTTGCACATGGTTTTCAATCAGCTTTACTTTCCAGCTTTCTGGTATTATCGCTAACAATTATAATTGCTTTCCCTAATACAATTACATCTTTAATCACAGACTTTATTGACTTGGAAAAGAATATGTGTTCTGTCCAGAGATTTCAAATACTTGAGAAACAGATTAACCGTGCAATATTTATTGATAACAATAAGAGCCTGTCATCAATTGAAACCTTTAGCGAAATTAATAATCTTCCAAGCATCGAATTGATGAATCAATTCAGTTCAGATAAAGCATTATTGTTAGATTCTGATTCAAATAGTAGTCTAAACTTGCAGATGAAAAATCAAGGATTGGTGATTAATAACATTGTAATGTCTTACTATAATAACTCAAATAAAATATTCGACTATTTATATATGTCAATTCTTCCAGGAGAACATATTGGTTTAATTGGAAGAACTGGATCAGGAAAGTCATCATTGTTTCAATGTATATTGGGTAACTATAAACTCGATAGTGGTTTTATTTCTTTAGATGGAGTTAATATTGAGTTAAAGAACAACCATAACTATTTAGATTTTAATTTAACTAACAATAATAAAATAAGTAATTTGGTTAAAAACATTCCAAAGCAAATGTATGGTCATAATATATTTGAGAGCTGTATTAAGGAGATGTATAAGAGTAACGTTGGAAGAAATCAATTTATAGGTTATATACCACAAAATAGTATATTTATTAAGAATTGGAGGGTTAGAGATTACATTGATCCGTTTCAAGAATTTTCGGATGATGATATTTGGAAGGCTGTTAAAGATTTAAGTTTTGAGCCATTGTTTAAAGGTTTGCCACATGGATTGGAATCTGTTGTATATTCAGATAACTATTCTGATAACATTAATAAGATGATGAATAGTGGCCAATGCCAGAATCAGAGTCAAAGAAGTAGCAATTTACAGTTAAATAGTAAAAATTTGGACCATATTAATCACAGATACTTATTTTCATTGTCCCAATTACGTTTAATTTCTTTACTAAGAGTTTATTTAAATTCCTCTAAATATAAGATAATTTTGGTTGATGAACCACCAATTATTCAAAATAAAGAGAATAACAAAGCTAAGGATTTAAACAAAGCACAAAGAAGTGTATTCAACGTTAGGATTCATCAGGAAAAAATAAGCAATGGTGGAAATAGACGTCAGATCAATATTAAATTTAATAATAGTTTTGACTATGAAATTGACAATAAAAACGTTGATAATAGCGATAATCATAATAATCATCATTACAGTGACAATAAAATCCCATCAATTTCATATTTAATAAACAAGTATTTCAGGCACTGTATAGTAATAATAATAGCTCATCACATGGAATCAATAGAGTTTTGTGATAAAGTTTACATTATGGGTAAAGGTAAGATAGAAAAGATGATAGATTTGAAGGAAAAGAACAACTATGATAATTTACAGAATATATTTAAGTTGATTCAAAACTAATTGAATATCTAATTAGTTTTAAACAAGAACCAGTCCATGAAAATCATTAAAGGCAAAATAACTTTTTTGGAGATTACTAACACTAATACATGAAAAGTAGGTTGGTATAATGCAAGAACTTGGATAATTATGAATTTGTTCAGAAATAGGAAGTGAAGATTTTGCAATCCATATAATATTTGTGATACTTTGAAAATCTTCAATATTGAATATTTTGCTCAGGAAATTTGGGAATATTTTTTTATGCATGATTCTTGGAAACTTTAGCATAAGCTTTTCATTTATTTTATTATCTTCAATTTCAATTCTATATTTCTTACTGGAAACATAATTATCATAATGAATATCAATATTTTGATCATGTTTTTTAGATTGGAAAAGATTAACAACCTCAACAAGCTCTTCGGTAAAATTATTCTTGAATTTATCATGGGTATTATTAGTGATATTATTATTGCTATTATTACTACTATATGTAAACTGGATTATAGGCTCTTCACAGATGGATAATATTCCAATAAATCCATGAAATTGAACAATTTGCCGAATTAAAGAAAATATAGAGTTGAATATAGTATTTTTATTTGTAAAGTACCCAAGAATATGGTACTTGCTTGTTATTTTTTCATGATTACTTATTATAAATGAACTTAAATCAGCATTCCAAAAATTGATAGAGTCAATTACCAACAATTTTGCTTTATTATTACTATCATTAGAATCGAAATTATTTTTGGTATTTATATTTGTTATACAATCAGTATTAAAATAATTAATAGAAGAATTACTTATGATTTGCTTCAAAACACATAATAAGTCCAATAGATCATTTACAAATATAATATTCAGATTGCTGAGGCTTTTTTTAATTATTTGATTAATAATTATTTGTTCGTCTTTCATTTTTATTTCGGAAAAGTCTTTTTGAGGGATTTTGGTTTTAGTTTCAAAGTTTTCTTCTATTATATGAAAATAAAAATCTTGATTTGTTATTTTTTTTTCAATAATGGGAATCAGATGTTTTTCAGTAAAAACTTCAATAGAAAATCCCGAATCAGTGTCTATAAAGTACACTTTCTGATCATGACCTCCCATTTCCTCTGGTAAAATACTTATAGCCACAAGATGCATCATTAATAAACTCTTTCCTGACCCTATAGATCCCATTATTCCTAAAATATCTCCTGGCTTAAAACTCGTATTTCCTTCTCCTAATATTCCTCTCAAGACCTCGTCATTTATATCCATACTGTATAAGTTCTTTATTAAAAGTCCTCTCAAAGTATCATCAACCTCCAATAAATTCTTTTCCCGCAAATAATGAAAATTGTTTTCATTCTCATTTCCATTTCCATTGAAACCTTGATGCTTCCATTCTGCTCTTCTACTCACTCCCTCCAAAAGCCCATCCACTAATCCTTCTTTTTTCCGATAACCCAAATCCCCTGATTTAGAAATGAAATTAAGCATTCCCATCGCCAAACAATATTGCAAAAATAAAAAAAAAAGCCGTAAATTGAGGTAGGGCTTAAGCAATCTCAATCACCAGAAAGTCTTCACTCGTTCAACTAATATTACTGCTATTATTATTACCACTGTTATGTTGCATTTTTCTCTAAAAATTTATATTATCTATTCTTCTACTATCTTTCACTTCATATTATTGGCTTTAATCTCCTCACACAATTATATTAATACCGGTACTAATACACACTTGGCGCCTGTCCACTTAGTCTTGAATGCATGCATGAGTTGCAATTACGTGTAATTAAAATACATGCAAGTAATGATTTATTGTCAATTATTAAATATTGAGATATTTAAAAAAAGTTAAAAGTTTTTAATAAATAATAATAACAATAATTAAAATGGTTTTGAGAAAATAGTAATTATTGTAATAATATATTATTTTCTTAAAGTTGGAATATATTCATTTTAATATTAAAAGTAACAATATTACTAGCAAAAAGAATAACAATAACAATCAAAATCAAAATTACAATAGCAACAACAGTAAAACAGAAATAACAATAAAAACAGCAACAGCAATGAGAAAAACGAAACAACTTAATCAAAACCAAAATTCTTCAGAAAATCAATATATTATTATTAATAACTACAAAGTAACTAAAATACTTGGAAAAGGTGCATACGGAACTGTATATAAAGCTATTAAAACAGATAACAAAAATGATACAGAAATGATTATGAATATTAATGAAAATTGCCATCAAAACTTTAAAGATAAATCCAAATCATTATTTTCAAAAACCAACAATTATTGTAAAAATCAAAAATCAAAGAATTATAATAAAAATGATCAAAAATACTATGCTATTAAAGCTTTTGATAAAGATTTATCTAAAAAAGGAATTCATCCAAGTATACTTAGAGAAATTGGTATTCTTAAAGAATTATCCAATCATCATTTTAATAAATTATTTATTAAATTAGAAGATGTTATACTTGAAAATGATCGTATATATGCTATTTATGAATATGGTGGTATTTCATTATTATCTTTTATTGAAGAAAAATGTTCATATCATAATTATAAAAACAACAAAAATACTCATTTTCATCCTCATCCAATATTGAATCTTCAATTTGGTATTAATATCTTTTTTCAAATTATTAATTCTATACAGTTCTTACATAATCTTGGAATAGTACATCGTGATCTTAAACCTGAAAATATACTTATTAATGAAGATAATCTAGAAATCAAAATTGCTGATTTTGGACTTGCTAGATCAATTCGAAATCATTCATATACAAATTTTACTAATGATGTTGTTACTATTTATTATAAATCACCAGAACTTATTATTTATTCAAATATGGATCATTATACTAATGATAACAATAATTATAATAATGGTAAAAACAAAAATACAAACATTCCAGATATCACTCTTCCTTTCTCAATTGATTCTTGGAGTATTGGAATTATTGCTCTTGAATTATTTATCATTATTTGTAATCAATATAATTTTCAAGACCAAGAACAAAACCAAAATATTCCAATATATAATACCAGAAATAATCGTTATTTAAAAGATAGAAAAGATCAACAAATTATTTGGTCACCTTTCTTTTTTGAAGGTAATGAACTTTCTGTTTTAGATTCAATTCAAAAAATTCTTCATCCAAGCCAAAAAATTCATAATCTTAAAAAGTTACTTTTTCCATTATTTCAATCTTATCCACAAATATTTTATCTTATTTCAGAATTACTTGAACTTGATCCTAACAAAAGATGTTCTTGTATTCAAGCTTTTCAAATACTTGTAAACTTTATTTAAGCTATTAAAAAAAATATTTATTATCTACATTAATTACATTTAATTAATTAATCAATTAATTAATTAAGTAAATCAACTCAAATTCTTCAATTTCTTGGAAAAAATGGTGGTGGTACCGTTCTTATATTTTGTCTTGGTAATGAACTATATCTTTTTTGATAGCTATTTTCTTCTATACCAAAGTTACTATCAATATTATTAATTTTATATAACTTTTCCCCTGTATTATATTGATAATAGTATCCTCCAATATTATTATTTCCATTATTATTATTATTACTATATCTCATTGAATTTGATCTTGACAATACTGCTGGAGATTGTGATGATGATCTTACTATTGGAAACTGTAATATTATTGGATTATTCTTTGTCATCTGAGAATAACTTATCTCATTTCCTTTTATTAACATGGATGATCCTAATCTAGATACTGATGATCCTGATCCAGTTACTGATTCTGATACTGATCCTTGTCCAGTTACTAATCCCGCTACTGATCCAGAAGTTGTACTAGTTGATGTTAAAGCTGAAGATATAGATGAAACAATCTTATCATAACCTAATTTGAACATATTTCCCCCAAAATTATTACTTTCATTAATATTTGTTATAATTTTGTTATTACCGGTACCGTTATTATTTGTATTACTATTCTCAACAGTATTATTGTATTGATGATAATTATTACCCAAATTATCATCAATCACCTTTTTTATCACTTCAGATGGAGATTTTGATGTTAATAATGGTAAATCTGACTTCCTATCACAATAATTTGAACTGAATGAAAATTCTGAAGGAACAATCATTAACATCTTACTATCATTTACTTCGATATCTTCTTTTTTGTTATTATTATTAATAACAACTCCATCTTTATTTTCATCTTTACTTTCATCTACGTCACTCTCCATTTCATCTTGATCCAAACCAAATGTACTGCTTTTTGGTCTCTCATTCTCTAATCCTCCAAATAAATTATTAATATTACTATTGTTGTGATTTTTATTCTTATTCATCTTAATATTTCTTAATGCCAATTTAAACATCTCTGTTGCTGACCCAATGATCCTTTCGGTATCATCCAAATTTAACTCTATAACTTCTTCATTACTATTATAATCTTTTTCTTCCTCCTTTTCTTTATCCTTCAATTTATTCATTTCATTTGTCAGCAATCGAACTCTTTCAGACAAGTCCATAATCTGCTCATTCTTTAATTTAATATTCTCATATTCTTCATCGTAAAATTCCAACCTAACTTCTCTTATTGCTCTTTTTACCAGCTTACTTTTCCCTTTAATTTCTATGCTATTCAATTTCACCAATTGATTATTATTACCAAAACTTCGAATCCCACTTATCATCCCTATTCCCATCATTGTCTTTTCTCTTTCTCTCAAATTCCATAATTCCTTTTTAATCCCACTCTCATTATTATTATTATTATTATTATTACTATCACTACTATCACTAACTTCTTCTTCCCCAATGATTTCTATACAATTCTCTCCCACTATTATTTCTGATCTTCTTCTCATCTCATTCTTTTTCTCAATATCAATATCTTTTCCTTTATTTATTGTGTCCTTTAAATCTTCCAATGTTAAATCCTGCTCCAATTCTACCCCTAATTCTTCCACATTATACAAATTCACTACTTGTTTGTGACTATTATAATTAAAACTCCCCCCATTATTAATACTCTGAAATAATATCCTGGAATTCTCAAGTTCCTGAATTCTCTCAATCTTTTCATTCTCTATCTGATTAATTAAATCATAAACTGAACCCATTAAAGAACTTTTCTCATTCTTAAGCTCCTCGCAAATCTTTATATAATTATTATTCTCATCTGCTAATCTATTATTATTCTTTAATAATAATTCATTATCCTCTTTAAATCTAATATTCTCCATATAAAGCTCCTCATTTTCTTTGCTCTTTTCTAACAAACTTTGATTAAATTCATTAATTATATTCATCTTTTCCTCCTCTAAAGTTATCAATTTCTTATTAAATTCCTCATTTTCACTCATTAATGATAAATTTCTATTCTTTAAGTCATTGACTTCACTACTTAAATAGTGAATCTCTTCTAATTGTCTACTGTATTCTTTCTTTCTTCTATCAATTATTATCTCCATTTCTATTCTTTCCTTATTATTCTTAACTTTATCAGATTCAATCAATTTCTCCTGATCCTGAATATATTCATTCAATTCTTTAATTTGACCAATCAATTTCTTATTTTCATTCGTAATCATTTCCATTTCATCTTTTAGTTCACTATTCTTATTATCATAATACTCTAATTTCTTCCTTAACTCAAATATATCCTTTTCCTTCATTAATATATTTTGGTTAATCTTTTGAAATTTTTCGCAATTATCCAATATTAAAGTATTCAGCTTTTCTGCCAGAATATTCTTTTCATTAGTAATTTGTTCAAAATACAATTCTTTCTTTTTCATTTCTTTTTCAAAACTGTTGAATCTTAGCGCTTTAATAAACATCATTTCTTTGAATCTTTGATTCTTTTCAAAGATTCGAAGTAAATTGATCAATCCAGACGTAATTTTTACAGTCTTTTTTGATTTCTTAATGTTTCTCTCCTTTCTAGTTGCTTGTCGCCATATAGAAAAGTAATATTGCAAAGTCAATAATCTTTCTTGTACTTTTTTCTTCTCCAAATACTTTTTTGTATTTGTTGAAATAGCTTTTGAAATTATACTTGCAGCATCAATAGTTGCTGTTGTTGTGTTCTTATAATCCTTTTCATTAAGTTTTGAAAGTGTATTAGAAACTTGATCTCTATCTATAACCTTAAAATTATCTAAATTACTCACAATTTTTGAATTAGAAGACTGTTTATTACTATTAATGCTGATGCTTTTATAGTTTTGGTGAATTGAATGGTCATTTCCATGATCAATTGATATAATATTATTAAGTGATCCTTTTGATCTGCTTTTTCTATACTTATTAATCATTTCTATTGCATCCGATAAATTATCGGAGTTTTCTGTAAGATTTTGCTTAATTAAGTTAGTTCTTGAAATTGTATTAGAGTTACTTGTTCTTGCAGATATTCTTGAAACAGAATCTTCAGGCCTAATTCCAAAATTAGTTTTACTTTTATCAAAATTTTCATTTTGTCTAAAAGATTTGGAAATTTCATTTTCATTAAAATTTCTATCTTCAGCATTGGCTTCAGGTGATAATGATAAGTCGCAAGCATGATTGATAGTGTAACTTGAATTTAACTGCTCTTCAATATTCAAAACAGTCTTGTTGCAAGAATAGAAGATCAAGTAAATCTTGGAGATTTTAAAGCTTCTTTTTGCTTTTTCCTCCATGATTTTTATTTGTTTTAATGAATATTCAATACTTGTATCTTTAACTAATAATGTATTTGTATTGTTATCATTAAACTTATCCAAACCAAGTATCCATTGTTTTTTACCTCTTTTATCAATTTCATCTAATAGTATACATGGGAAATATATTACAGAGTGTAGATTGATTTCATCAGAACCAATTTTATTTGACGAACTTTTTAGCTTGTAATATATAGATATTTCGAGTTTATCTTCTAGATCATATTTATATCTAGGAAATGCATGTGGCCAACTATCTATTATTTGCATTCCATTACTCCTACTTTTAATAGTCAAAGAGATATTTTGTATTTCTTCTTCATTGTTCAAAGTTGGTTTTGGTATTGTCAAACTAACAATTCTCATTTTTTACCAAATATTATAAGACAAAAAATACTTTCCTTCTTTATAATTGGTATTTGTTTTTCATTCCCCCCCTTAATAATGTCAATTACTATTAATAATTTTCACCCAAGAAATAATAAATTATCAAACAGACCTGACCTGTTTTGCATGTATTTTCTGATCATATGCATTTGCATACCGCTTTTTGCACCACCATAGTTTTCCAATTTTATATTATAGAATAACCCACAAGGACGTCAATGTCGTATTTGCCATCTTTAAAATTAAATTCTGGATAGTTGAAAAGATTGGTTACATTTTAATAAATTTGGAAAATTATTTGAAGTTCCTTTTTTTTTTTTTTAAAGTTTTAATAATCACTGAACCTTTCTTAAATAATCTCAAAATTCATTATTTGCTTGTAAAATATGTAATTAGCGGCTCACTTCTATTTTTCTTTCCTTGGTGATGGAACCTAAGGTAATACTTTGAATTTTATAAAATCCAAACTATGAATTTAAAATCTTTCTTCTATGTATTGAACTCGAAATTCGTATTTTTTATTTCTAGATTCATTTATCTGTGACCACCTCGCACGCAATTGGTCAAATATATTACATTAGAAAAAATTCATTGGCGCCAAACCTTATTATTATTTTTTTTTCAGGAATTATTATAATGACAAACTGGCGCCTAATGCAACATATTAGTAAAAAGTTTCTCCCACATTAGTAAGGTAATAGTAACTTTTAATAATTAATAATATAAAATGGTTGAGGAATTAACCGCATATTATGTTAGTATTGGAAAGTTTGTATTATAGATAATTTAAAAAAAAAAATAAATAAATAATCACAATTTTAGAAATCATAAAGCTAAGAAGCAGGAAATTATATCTTTGAAAAAAGAGCTAAAAAAACTTTTTTGGTTTTGTTTTTTTTTCCCTCTCTCGCCCGTCAAACAACAAGTCAAAAGAAAAGTATAGTATTCAAGTCACTCACTTGCTTACATATAAATTAAGTTGAAACCTGACAGATTAAAATAAATAAATAAATTATTTAACATATATATATATATATATATATGTATATATATATATAATATGTATATTATATTTATATATATTAAATAATTTTCTTCAATCTTATTTATCAAATTCACATTGTTTCTTAAGTTTTTTACATATTGAAGTTGTATTTCCAACAAATTATTATAATAATGGCACAAAATCAAGGACTTCATACTCTTTTATTAATTCAATATTCTAATAACATTAGCACAAGATCTTATATGGATTATGATTCTGTATCTCAAGCTGTTGATGGTAAGATAAATTATTTATTTACAAACAACGTAAATAATCTTTGAAAAATTAACTATTATTTTCATTTTTTTTTAAACCCCACTTTCCTTCAACCAATACTACCATTTCATATATTCTCAGGAGTTTGTCAAATTTATGAGCAAAGCATAAAATGTGCATTTTCCAACTTGAAGGAAGTTACATACAGTATTGAGGATTTAGTCAAGTACATTAACTCACTTTATGATATATGCATGCTTACGTAAGTTATGAATGACAAAATTTTTGATTTTACAAATTACAAAATTACTCTTAAAAATTCCCAGTCGTGATGGAACAAATCGTAGATATATTCCTCACGATCGTAAGTGGATTATCGATCAGATTTACTTAAAAATGAAAAGGAGAGCAGCTAACTAGAAATTTAGATAAGGAATGAGAATAACCATATTTGCATTTTTATTATATTTTTCTTTAACATACACAAACACAAACAGAGACTTTCTTTCCCCTCTTTCCTCTGTGCATCCACCTACTCTGTTTGACCAACCATTAACAATTTAATTAAAATTATAATTTTTCTCCATACAAAATTCGACAATTCATTAAGATTTGTCTTTACAGAAACTGAAAATTGGCTCTTTAATCACTCCTATCCTCTTTTTCCTCCCCCCACCTGTTTCTTCTATTTAATGACAATAACAGAACCAGACTTTAAGCATTTTAAATATATATAATTTATCATTTCTTTGCGATATTAAAATTCTTTTAATTATTTCTATTGTCAACGTACAAAATAAACAAACTTGTCAGGACAAAAAAAAACGAACTAGTATTATTCTACCATTTATTTCTCCGAATCGATAATGTTTATACATATAATCCTTACATATTCATATTAATTAGTATTTTGCATGTATTATTTTTATTATTTTATAATTTTTATGTGGACAAACTATTATCATTTTTTATACCGGCATGATATTGTTTACGTAATACCGGTGTGAAAGTAAATTAAATGCATGCATTCAAAAAAAAGTTTTTTTTTTTGATTGCATGTGGATTTGACAAAAAAAAAATCATATTAATAATAATAATAAATTATAAGTAATTAAAATGTCAAATTGATACAGAGGTGATTAAAGAGGTGCAAGAAGAGATTGAAATTTATTAAACAAGTTTTAAAAAGGCAAAATAAAAGAGGCAGATAGATATAGAGAAAAAGAAATAAAAAGGAAAAGCAAAATTAAGGACTTGATCTGAATAATAATATTATTGTTGAATTAGTATCAAGAAACAAACAATTTGAAATTTTTATTTGAATTAAAATAAGCAAAAGCTTTTATTTTAAAATAATATATACATAAATATATATAAATACAAATTTGATTTATTGAAAATGAAGGTAACCTTTTTATTTGGAATACTTGGATTATTTAGTGTTGTAAATGCTGAAATGCAACGGATTAGAAAATACAATTATGGCAAGGATTTATGTGAATTTGATATGAATAGTGTATTAAAAAGAATCCCATCATTAACGGATTTATCAACAGGAGACATTGTCCAAACACATTTAAGTAATGAAGAATTTGAAATCTCAAGTAATGGTGTAAGTTTTATATTATTGGTAAAACTCTAATAATTTTTGTTTTTGCTCGATATTTTTTAGAAACAAATTAAATCTATTTCATTAGATGAGATAATAACTCCATTGGAAACTACACCAAGTACTGATCAATGTTTTACAATTACTTATGGAGGTGATGGAGAAATTGAGACTTTATGTTCAGATTCTATTGGTGGTAGAAATTATATAATGAAGAAAATCACGATGAGCGTAAGTTTTCATCAAATAGTTAATAGGAAAAAAAACAAATTCATTCATTTTTTTTAATCAACTTTAGATTCTCTGCCTACATTTGGGAAAAATGAGAACTGAAATATCAGGAATTTCCCCTCTAGAGCAACAAGCAAGTATGGAATTACAAGGAAATATTCCCGAACAAGGTGCTATTACTGTTCGCCTCGAAGGTATTGATGAAATTCCTAATATTGAGGTGGTAACTAATAGTGTAAACAAGTAATAAAAAATTTTAATATGTAATGTGTCTGTTAAAGATAAAAAGGTCTAATAATTGCACTTAGAAGAAATAAAAACAAATAATCATTACAATGATAAATGTTCATGTATTTAATATTTATTATATAATAATTAATAGAAGTCTTCTTTGTGAATTTTAAATCCTTATATATTCTTATTTCCACAACATAGATTTTTAACATTAAATTTCTTTACTTGCTCTCTATGAATAAACAACAGTAAATTTCAGAAATTCGGTAAATATATCTAATAATCATTATGTTAAGCTAATGCTACAATAACTAAAGGGTTTAAAAGAGGGAAAAAGGTGGAGTAAATGATAATATAATCAGAAAATGTTGAAATGCGTCCTCTAGGCTGCTTTTCTCTTCTAATATTATGACTAGCACTGTAATTACATTGCTTATTGCTTTTGTAGGCCCTTTTGTTTTGAAATGTAAAGCTCTTCCTGAGAAGTCATATAGTTATAATAAGCAGAATTCCCAACGAGGTTGGATCTTTCTCCAACAACTACAACCGAGCCATACTGTGCAGCAATTGCTGCTCCACCTAGGACATCCTCCACATCTATATCCTTCAAAATATCGGCTAGTGCTTTGGCCTTTTGTTTATGGACTTTCTTGACCCACTTATGCTTTCGAAGGTCAAAGACATCTTGGATTAAACAATTCAATCTTGTGGAAATGGATGTATTCTGTAATTCTCTTAGCCTTCCAAACCATTGATCCACAATCATCTGAGACTTCTCATTAGAATCCAAATAATATCCTGTAGTCATGATTAATTGACAAAGACACTCTATGGCATATTCATCAGGACTCTCTTGTATCATTACTAAGTCAAATACCAGTTCATTTAAACTTCTCATTGGGAACATCTTTCTAATGAAGAGTTCTCCAATCAGTCGGATTATCCCCAAAACATGTAACTTTCGTTTCCTATACAATATTGCCAGCTCCTCTGAGTCGTACTTTTCCCGCTCCTCGTCCGTTGGAGTCATATTGCGAGGCATATTCTTAAACTCCTGTTCACATCTTGCCAACAAGGCTCTGCTAAAACCTATTGTTGACTTTCCATCTCTGTTCACAAGCACCGGACTTCTCCACTTAAGTATCTGACATAAATCAGCATACATTTCTGAAAAGTCGGGTTCTGTTATTGCTTTCTCCAGTACTTGCTTTACCAACTCCTCAAGCTCATCCACGTTCTTAATCTCATCAATACATACAGCAAGTTTCTCTGCAATTACCGTAAACTTCTCCACGGTTATCTTATTCAAGAGACTCTTCACAGCTCTCCTTACTGTCTCTAAGGAGTCGACACCCTGGCCTCCATGGAGGTTCCGTCTCCACGGCCCAACCATTCCACCACCACCAGTGCTGCTACTGTTGTTGGTACTACTACTACTACTACTAATGGGAGTTGCACTATTGCCATTGTTGTTACCTCCACTATGACAGGAACTTCCCTCCTTAGCCTCGGAGACTGGAATTGCCGATCCCAATTTCTCTCTTCTTTCTATATCTCTGGTCATTATTGGGTCGGCATTCTCTGTTTCATTCACGTCATTTACACCAGTACAGTTAGTTGCATTGGCATTGACTTTAAAATCAGTGGATTTACCATTTCTACCCAAACATTCAGACTCCTGGGAAAATAACTTCCCATTCATAGAGTCTGATCCAATAGTCGTCTCTCCAGAAACAATATTCTCTGAATCGTTTGAAGACCCAGACAACTTCTTCCTAGAGTCAATCGCCTTCCCTTTCTCCGAGTTCACTTCTATACTAGAGGGGTTTTGAGTAACTCCACCTTGGGCTTTATTTGATATGTTTCTCGATTCATTTTCATTTGGTAAAGCTGAGGAAAATGCCTCTCCTGCGCTATGTGTCTTCTGTTGTTCCCCAGGTCCATATTTGAGCCTCTCTTTGGCATTCCCGCTAACTTGGTGACTACCAGATGTCTGGTTCCCACTGATCACTCCTGACGGGTTGCTACCATTCCTCATGTTCTTGTTAAACCTCTTCTTACTCTTCTTCTTCTTCAGGTCTTCCAAAAGTGGACCCCCTAATGCACCCTGTCCATATAGATGAGTTCCTCCACCCTCTGTTGAGTGTTTTGGAAACACAGAACTCTGACCGGGCCCGCCATTGCATGCACTTGAGCCCTTTCCCATGTTTTTTGGCCCTGAATACCTACCGTGGCGCCCATACGTGTGATCCCCGCCATTTTGATTTTTCCAGGAACCTCCTCCGTTGCTATTAGAGAGGTTGTGGCTATTATGTTGGTTGGCGTGACCTTTAGTGACAACATTTGAGTTCTGGTTATGCTCAAAATTGCCTTTATGACCACCAGAGTCCCCTTTTGCAAAATCCCTATGTTCGGGGTTGGTATCTGAACTATTACCCTGTATTGAATGGGACGGTTTCTGTGATTGAGCCTGCGATTGTTGTTGATTTAGAGACTGGATCTTATGCCTTTGTCCAGTATTAGCAGCAAAATTTTGTTCAAGTTCAGAGCCTATGGTTGTCACTGTTGTTGCTGCTCCTGCTCCTGGTTTTCCATTCGCAAAGCTTTTGTGTGAAGTTGTCCTTGACTCCTTGGGAGGTACATCATTTTTGTCTTTTTGGTGGCCTCCATGTGGTGCTCCTTTACCAATATTGTCCTTATGTTGATGGTAGTTTGAGTGTTCTCGCGTGCCATGCTGCCTGCCGTGCCCATAATAGTGAGAGTCTCCTCCTCTTTTGTTTGGAGTTCCATGGAAATCCTTTCTGGAGATCCCAAGTCCATTATTGTTTTGGGAAGAGTAGTGCTTTCCTCCCTCCTCTTTAGCCGTAGTAGTAGGGGCTGCTAGATTGGTAGTATTAGCAGCATTGACCGTTGGTGGTACAGCAGTAGTACTTGTGGGGTTGGTTGTCGTTGATACTACTGTTACTGTCAAACTGGTGTTACCGGCATTCTCAACGGTACTGGTATTGGAAGAGCCAGTTTGTAAATGTTGAGATCTATTGTGGTGGTTGGGTCTAGATTGAGAGTTATGCGAATTCCCTCCTATGCCTCCAACCGAGCTAGAGGATGGGGGAAACTGTTTTCTATTCAAATCGTAACCTCCAGAAGAGCCTCCATGGTTATGCTGCCTATTTCCTGAGTATCCGTATCCTCTTCCTCTTCTATCTTGGCCATATCTCCCTTCGTGGTGGCCATTATGGTTTGATGACGAGTATGTCTGGTGCTTTTGCTGGAAGTTAGATGGTATTTGTCTCTGATTTACTTGTTTGGAATGTTGGTTAGAATTTTGGCCTTGCTGGTGTTGTTGTTGCTGTTGTTGCTTTTGGTGATTTTGTTGTTGATGATTTGGCTGTATCTTTTCGGGCTTATTGTTTTTTGCATGGCTAGGCTTGGAGTTGTCACCGTTCCCTGTAATATAAGCGCCAGTATTAGCGACTGTAGAGTTATTACACTTCTCAGAGCTGTCTCTACGAGCACCATAATACTGGTCCTTAACACCTCCATTGTTATTAGAGAAGTTTTTGTTAGAACCACTACCATTATTTGTATGTCTATTACTATTTAGACGTGACTCATTGTTACTCGTGTGATCGTTACTTCCACTATGACTGTTTACAATCTCATGAGAACTCTCATTCACATCCTTAGAATTCTTACTTATATTACCATTTACATGATTGTCATGCAAACCTCCGCCAGTATTCGCATTTGTGGATATATATCTGTTGTGTATTTTATCCTTTTCTTTGCCTATACTGCTCTTTTGAGCTCCATTCGTTGGTGACCTTTGAAAGGGACGCCTGAACTTTCGCTTCTTATCATTAGTATGACGCTCCTGTTGTTTCTCTGCCACCATATATCTATAAAAATCTGGGACAAATTAATTTAAAAGGAATCAACACCCTTGTCAAATACGGGCATACAACACATACATTATTTATTAATCGCGTATGCTTACACCTTTTACCGTGAGGGGAGAAATTTAGAAATCTTCTAAAATTCCCAATGAGGGGCAGCCATAGGTACCTCCAATAATCAGAATAGACTTAACTTATTTATTTCAATTAATATTATATGTATATTTTCAATTTTATTAATTGTTTAATATTACACGTATTTAATATTTATTTTATTAGGTATTATTAATACATTGACTATTTATTAATAAATTAGACTAAGTTCCCGCCTAGTTGATTTATATTACGTGTTTTAAATTAATATTTTTATTATATTAATTATTAAAATAAATTTATAATATAAAGGATGATTTCCCCTCAATTTTTTAGTGGCACTTCCGCCAAAATTTGCGTGATTACAAGTCTACATTTGAATGATTTGTATTACTAATAACTAGAATTGATTTTATTTTAACTAGAACATAGATATTACTAATTTATTATAAAGCATTACTGTATTACTTTTAGTACTCTTTTTTTGATTTAAATCTCATGTGCTCTCATAGATTTTTAAAAAACTAATCAATATTTACCGAGCCTTTCTCAATGTAATTTATAAAAGTGATCTGTGCCAGCATGGCCATTCTATAATATAACTTCTTTCCTAGACTTTGAAATCAATAATAAATTCTAATACTGATTTAAAACAGACCGACAAAATTTTGATTAAAACAAATCAGTGGGAGGGGAAAAAGATGACATTTTATTATATTGGAAGACAATGGCAGCTTTTGGTTAAAGCTATAAAGTTAACTGGAGTGATCTTATCTATGTAGAATATATATATATATGTAATGCTAGTTTTCAACAATCTAATAGTAATAGATTCTTTACACGATATCTTTGTTTTGTCTAAAACATATATAGCTAGTCCGATTTTTCCAAAGTAGACATTTTTTTTGTACTAAAAAAAACAGTGCCTTTTTTTTCTATCTTACATTTATTAATATAATTGAGGCTATACGGATATATGTTAGACGCAGTTTCTGGCGATATAGACAAAAAAAACTTTACAAGAAAGTTTATATTAGTGCAAAAGAAAAAACGAGAAAAGTAAAATAGTTAGTTGACATGGATTCTTCAAAAGAGTTTGGAGATATCCCAAGCATTGCTAAAGACAGTGTGTTTTTACACAGTGAGCCAATTGAAGACGACGATAGTAAGGTGTTGGGCCCGTCTAAAGATAAATTTACGGATATAACAATTAAAGAATACTGTAAGGGCATTAAAAATATGGGATTTCAAGCTACAAATATTGGGAGAGCAATCGACGAGATTAAAAAGATGTTAAGTTGGCGTTTATCAGACGAAGAGATCGAGTCAGATGAAGTAGAGCCATATAATAATTTGGAATATAGAAGAAATGTAAAATGTGCAATTTGGTTAAGTTTTACATCAAACATGATTTCTTCTGGACTTCGTGAAATATTTGTGCATTTGGCAAAGAATAAGTTAATTGACGTGATTGTAACTTCAGCTGGCGGTGTTGAGGAGGATTTTATTAAAGTTTTAGGAAATACATTTCTTGGTGAATTTACTCTTAAAGGTAGTGAACTTAGAAAAAAAGGTTGGAATCGGATTGGAAATCTATTAGTTCCAAATCAAAATTATGTAGACTTTGAGGAATGGCTCCAACCATTATTGGATGAAATGCTTGAAATGCAGAATAAAGACTCTGTAAACTGGACACCTTCCAAAATGATTCACTTTTTGGGCGAGAAAATTAACCACGAAGAATCTCTGTACTACTGGTGCTACAAAAATAATATTCCAGTTTTCTGTCCAGGAATTACTGATGGATCATTGGGTGATAACTTATTTTTCCACTCATATAGGAACCCGGTAAGTTGATTCTATTCTATACTTTAGTTTTGTTCATATAACTCTCATTTATATATTTTTGCCGCAATATAGGGTCTCAAAATTGATGTTGTTGAAGACATTAGAAAAATTAATGATATTGCTCTTAATGTTAAGAAGAGTGGCATTATCATTCTTGGTGGAGGAGTTCCTAAACATCATATCTGTAATGCAAATTTAATGAGAAATGGGGCTGATTATGCTGTTTATATATCAAGTGCAACCGAATTTGATGGTTCTGATTCCGGAGCTTCTCCCGATGAAGCTGTCAGCTGGGGAAAAATCAAAGCTGAAAGCACTCCTGTAAAAGTCTTTGGAGATGCCACTATAATTTTCCCGCTCATTTTTTATTCTACTTTTCTCGATACTTAGACGCTTATATTTATAGTTAATATATATATATTTTTTTAATCATTTGGGTTTAAATACCCTAAATATGTCCATCGTACACTTTCCAAATTCATCAATAAATCTATAGGAATTATTTAATATATGTTAATGTATTAATGTAAAAATAAAGATTATGAGGTATTAACGCAATCGCAGCATGCAGAGATGAATGGTCTGCATGCAACCATTTGCAAAATAGGCGGGTGTGCCAAGTATTTGCATACGTGTCATTATTGTGACTTACCTATATCTAATAAATTTAATTTTAGTATATTCTTGTCCAGGCTGTGTCCATCTTGTTTCAATGACTTTACCACGTAGATTATCACTTTCACGAGTCATACAAATTGCAGTAACAAATTTATTATTGGTTTTTTCGTGCTTAAATTCAATAAATTCAACTTTATTCCTCCATACCCCCACCTCAGAGTTCTTTTCTATAAAAACTTCTCCTGTCAGGTCCCAGTTCATGATTTGTGTAGGCCCAAAAAATGGTTCTATCTTAATAGCAAGTAATTTTTCATTGAATATTTCAACTTTTAAGGTGTAGTTACCTTTATTAACTACCTTTCTTTTCAATATTCCAACACCAATTTTCTGTAAAAACTGTTCCATATCATCAGATTCTTCACTAATGATTTGCCAGCTTCCAACTAAATCTTGAACACATTCTATTTTAATTCAGTTTTTTTTTAATTCAAAATTAAATTTCATATTTTAAAACTTACCTTCAATCTTTTTGTTTCTTTTCTTTAAGTCATCTAATTTCTCTATTAGATTCTGATTCTTATTTTCATATCCCACAATATTCTCTCTAAATCTTACATTGCTCAGTAACTTTGGAAGTTCTTCTTTAACTATAACTAAATTAGTAATATTGTATAAATTATTTTCTCTAATAAATTGCAAGCTAAGAATGAGATAAATAAGAAACTTACAATTTGGATTTCCTTCAATAGGCACATACAAATTATAGTCATCATTCTCCAACAGCTGGGTATAACAAAACATTATTTCATCATATAGTGCATTATTAACATTCAAATTAATTTGACCATCTCCGGGAGATTCAACAGATGTAATGCTTATTTCAAAGTTCTCTCCAAACTCATAGGTTTTAAGCTCGTTGTAGTCCTCTTTTTGTCTCAAAAATGTAAAGCAATCACACATAAGTATTTCTTTTTATAATTTATTCCAGTTTACTTAACACTTATTGGCTTATTTAAAGATATTTGCAATCATTACTCAATATGAAAATTAAAACTAGCTTAAAATATATATTTCAAATCTGTAAACTATATATTTAAAGATGCCAGTGCTTGTTACCTATTTATTTCAAATATTTATAGATTGCATTAACTTTTTTTATTCTTCTAAAAAGTTGTGTGGCGCCTAAGTTGCACTAATTTTTATATTATTTTTCCTTGTTTAGTACAAACTCGAGGTGGGAAAGAGGAGGGAAGTAGGGGGTAAGAGAAACAAATATAGATATTTGTAAATAGGATAGGAAGAAGATGAAGTACATAGTAGGAAATTAGTCAGTATTAATCTAACACAAAAATTGAAATAAAAATAGATAATTTCTTAATTTTTTAAAAAATCGAATGAATTTTATATTTAAAATAACTTTTTGCCAGGTTTTTCGAAAAATTTAAAGGTTTCTTTGCCACCCCCCAAACTGAAATATTACATGTAATATAAATGGCGCCTAATTAATTTTATATTACAATATTAATTATTTTATTATTATCGATACTTTTGTCTTTGTCTAAATAATTTAAAACAATCCAGCGCCAAAATGCATTTTGACGCCAAACGTACAAAGATGTTAAAAAAGTAATGAGTTAGTTATAACAAAAGTAAACAAATAATAAATGAGGGGAAACTTTAATTAAATGAATAGAATTTGTTTATTTAAAAAAAAATAGGGGAAATGGAAGAAACATAGTTAAATTGACAATATATTAAACAATATATTGTCAATAATAATTGCTTGAAAAAAATTGACTTTCATATCACATTTTGTATTAATTAAAATTAATTGAGCAAAATTTCATATAATAGTTTTTTTATTGTTTCTAGTTAAATTTAGGTTAAAATGGATAAGTTTGGAGATATCTCAACTGATGCAGGAAGAAAGAAACTTAATGACTATCTTTCAACGAGATCTTATATGAATGGAGTATCGCCAACACAGGATGATGTTGAAGCATTATATATGATAATAAGGGCCGGTGGCTTCTTCGATTTCCAACATATTTGCAGATATGTATCTCATTTACAAAGCTTCACAGCTGCAGAGAGAAATGCATTTCCAGGAGAATCATTTAAGAATAAACTCCAAAAGAAGGGAGGCGCTAAGGAAAAGAAGTCAAACGATGATGATTTCGATTTATTTGGAGATGATGATGAGGATATGGAGGCAGCTAAGAAAGCCATGGAAGCAAAGAAGAAGGCATTACAAGACAAGAAGGCAAAGGAGAAGCCAGCAAGCAAGTCATCTCTTGTTTTGGATATCAAGCCATCATCATTAGATGTTGATTTGGATGCTGTGGCCAAAATGATTAGAGGATTAAAAATTGAAGGTGTCGAGTTTTCAGAGGGAGAAAAGAAAGTTCCAGTTGCTTTTGGTCTCTTCAAGTTGCAAATGGGAGCAACCATTATTGATGACTTAGTTAACACTCAAGACATTGTTGATTCAATTGAAACTCTTGGTATGACTGATGAACAGAAGAAGAAGTTCTCTGAGAAGGACGATGCCTGTGGTGATGAAGATGAGGAAGAAGAGGAATATGGACTTGTTCAATCTTGTGAGATTGTTAGTTTCAACAAGCTTTAAGAGGCTTGAAATTTAAATCAGCTAGAATAGTTAGCTAGTATTTAACCTACACAAATCCTTTCTAGGAATTTTTTCTGTGATTAGCATCCTCAATCTGCATTATTTATTTTAACTGTTTCTCATTTTGAGTGTGTTAGAAGGCAGCTCGTTTTATTTTCTAATTAAGGATTTAGAATTATCTTTCATTTATGTTTATTCGATCAGTAATTCTAACGCTTTTTTCTTTGGCCTTTAACTTTGCATGGGCTTGATAACTTTTAAAGTGAGGATGGTTGGCGCCCTTAATGGATACCGGCAATAATGTTACTTAAAAGAGTTGTCTTGAATTATTCCCGCCAAAGTGTAGCCAATATATAATATTTGATTATTGGCCAAGGAGGAAAAAAAATTATTAATAAAGAACTGGGTCTAGTAAGAAAGTCAACATAATTATTCAGGAGAGAAAGAGGTTGAGTAGAAACGGGTATTATTTTGACTTTGGAAAGATGAGGTCCACCGAGCAAGTTAAGCTCATTGGAAAATTAGCATCTTCTGAGCATACTTCAACGGCAGAGAAGCGATCTAGAATATTGAGCCATGCACCACACTGGAAAAAGTATGAATTGGCTGGAGCACTTCCTGTTGGTTCTTCGGTAAAATTAATGGCATTACATAACCAATCATTGTTGGTTAGAAGCCAGCTATTAAGCTCAGATAAACAATTGCGACAATTAGTTTTGAATTGTTTGGGCATTACGCCAGATTTGGAACCGGCTCAGTATATTCTTACTATGATTTATGAACTTGTGAGGGATGATGCTGGGCAATATCACGGTTTTGTGGAAACTACCAAGGGAATTCCGATATTTGAAAAGTTTATGCAATTTTTAGAGCGCCCTAAAGTTGATAGTTACCTTTCTGATAAACTCTTATTCTTCTTATCTGGCTTAATTAGCCACTCAAATGATGGAGCTTACACAAGGGAAAACATCACAGAACTTATTGATCATTTATTTAAAACACCGGAAAACAGAAGAAGCCAATCAGGAGGTACTCAAGATGATTCTTCATCTTCTATATTATCAGGTTCTAATGTTAACCGAATGGAAAGCTCTTATTCTACTTTAAATGGAGGTTATTGTTCTGTTATAGGTGCATTGGATGTTCTTGGAAATTTGGTAAAAGTTGACTCTTATAGAATGCTTGTTTTATCTCATCCAAATGTTGTTGAATTCATTTCCTCAAATCTAGCATCAAACTCGCCTACATCTCATATATACAAGGCATGTGTTATTGTATGGTTACTTTCTTTTAATGCAGAAACTGTTCCTATTCTAGTCTCAAGAGACCTTATTAGACAGATTGCTAGTACAATTACTGATTGTAGATCTGAAAAAGTTGTCAGAGTTACTCTTAATCTACTTAAGAATGTTATGAATAATGACGCAGCTGTTGAAAGTATAATTGACTTGGGCCTATTGCAATACCTTACTATTTTAGAATATGAGAAATGGTTGGACCCTGAAATTTACGAAGAAATTCGTCAAGGACAAATAATGATCGACCAAAAGCTAAAGCAGTTCTCAAACTTTGACAGGTATTGTATCGAGCTTGAAAAGAAGAAATTTAAGTGGTCATTTCTACATACAGAAAAGTTCTGGCTTGAAAATGTTATGAACTTTGAGTCTGATGAATTTGCTGCTATTAAGAAACTTGCACATTTATTGAAGACTTCTGATGATCCTGTTACTCTCGCTGTTGCATGTTTTGATATTGGTGAATTTGCCAGACTTTATCCAATGGGAAAACAAATTCTAGGGAAGTTGAACGTTAAGGAGGTATTAATGACTCTTATGACTTCTCCAAATCGTGAAATTTCTAAGGAGGCTCTATTATCAATTCAGAAGCTCATGCTCAACAAATGGAATCGTGCCAATATTGGCAATAGTTCTGGGTCTAATACAGCAGGCACGGTCAAATCTTAGAATAATAAGGATTGGAGATGAGGATTTGCGATACAGACTAAATTTAAATAATAAAGATAACGTAATCAATTTAGAAATATGTTTCCCCCAAAATATAGTTATTAGTACTTGTGCAGACAAATTTTAATTTGTGGAAATTATCTTTATTTCCCAAAAAAATTACTTATTTGCTTACTTTAATAAATAGACTTTCACTTACTCCAAATTTGATTTTTTTTTAGTCTAAGCTTATTTTAATTTTTATTTAAAGTATGTTACCGCCAAAAGTTGTTTCTATAAATATTTTTATAGTTGCTTTCCACATGCTAAGTACATTTATAATATTTTGCAAAATAACTGTCTGTGATTACATGCATACATGCATGCATACTCATGTGTATACGAGTAGAAAACTACATGACATGAGAAGATAGGGCAGAAAATGACAGAAAAAAGTATTAACAAAGGAAAAATTATGAATAAAAAATGTGAAAATGTCATGAAGAAATTATAAATTTGCATGAAATAATGAAAATTTGGGAGAAAAATAAATGCAAGAATGTGATTGAAAACTAGTGACATTATGTCGATTAAAACTATCAGAGAACCCACAAAAACAAAAAAAATGCACTTAAATAGTTATGAGTCATATTGACAGAATACAAAGTTAATTCTGGAGAAAATAAATATTAATAAAAATATAATTATATTTTTGTTATTATTAAATTGGAAGTAATATTACTAAAAAAAAGTAAAAAGTTATTTGGGAATACAGAATTACACAAGGTATCATTGACTCCTCTGTTTGTGTATATAAGGAATTTCACAATTACTAACATTAATTAGAATTCATTCAAGTAATCAAAATAGAAAATAGATACATACTTCGTTCAAGTAAAGATAAAAGATGGCTAAAGGAATGCAAAGTATTTCAAACAAAATCTTAGTGGATGGTTTAAACGAACAAATGACCAAAGGTATGTTGGTTTTATATATATTCTATTCTATTTATTAATTATGATATTCTTAAAGACCAACTTATAAGACACTTTGAAAAGTTTGGAAATGTTGAGAATTGCCAATATATTCAAGTAATGAATTTTGCTATCATTACATTTTCAGAAAAGGGTGTTACAGATAATGCACTAAGATCGCCACATGTTATTATGGGAAGGGAGGTTAATTGTAGATTATATTGTGATAAGTTGGAAGACCTTGCAGGTGAGAATTCTCAAGGTACAATGTTTAGAACTGAAAAAATTTTTGTTGGAAATCTTCCAACAACTTGTTCACAAGATATTCTTAGAAAATATTTTGAACAATTTGGTCAAATTAGTGATTGTGTAATGATGTGTGATAAAAAAAGTGGTATTGGAAGAGGTAAGTTAAAAACTATTCTTATTTAATAATATATATAAAATAAAAATAAAACTTTCTTTATATTATAGGATTTGGATTTGTTACATTTACAAATACTAGTGTTGTTGATGAAATAATTAGAGCTTATGATGAACACTATATAGATGGACAATGGGTTGAAGTTAAAAGAGCAAGTCCAGAAAATGCTTTAAGAGGTGGTAACATGTCTTGCAATGGTATAAGTTCTCTTAATGCAACAAATCTATCAACCAGAGAAAAAAATAATACCAGCCTTTTGATCAAAAGTTTTAATTCAAATTTGTAAACATAAAAATGAACGATCAATACGAAATTATTACTCTTATTATTTGTCTGAGTAAAAACTTATTATATATAAGTTTCATATTTACATTGGGCAGTTCTTTATTCAACAACTTCAAAAAAAAGCCTTTAAATCTATAATAAAATAGCAAGACTTATTGGGAATGGATGAATTTTTTTCTCCAAAACAACTCTAACTTAAATGACCAATAAGTTACCATTTAAATAACACATTCTTATGGTATTTTAAATTTATTATTCAGTATTTTTGAGCGATAGTGTATCAATTTTAGAAAAGAGAAGAGAATTTAATCATTACAAAAAAATCCAAACATATGGAAAACAAAGTAACAGCTTTCTAAAAAATCTTCAACATTATTCATCTATTTCTCATTGCTATACACTATATTATGACCGTTAAAAAAATACCGTAAAAATTATAAACATAAATTATTTACTAAATTGCATGCCTTTTTTTTTATTATACTGTAATAAAAATTACTTATGCTACCTCTATTAAATTCATTTTGCCTTACCGCCAAATCCCCATTTTTATTATTTATATATACTACCCATATATTTAAAAATTAAAACCGCTCAAAAGACAAGACGCCGCGCGCAAGAATTAAACAATAAGGTATCGGGTACTTTTAATTTGTATTGATATATAAATTATTTCTGTTTAAAAAATATACATATGTATATATTTCATATATACATTATATGTTTACATACATTAACCAACTTTATATATCAAATCTTTAATTATTTAATAAAAATCAAACTGTATAATTTATATTCCTGGTTATAAATTCATTTAACTTTAACTATACGTCTGGAGTCTACCAATTAAAATATTTATTAAATTAATTATTTAATAGTATTAAAGAAATAAACGTATACGTGGAATTATATTAAATAATAAGTTAATACTATAATAAATTAATTTGCGAGGCAAATAAATATATGTACGTGCACCAGTCATTAACCTACAAAATATAAGAGCTAAGTACATGGTACTTTGCAGTGCGCATATGTATATCCATGTAAACTAAATTTTATATTATATGTTTGGAAATTTGTCTGTTTTTTTTTGTAATTTAGAGAATAAGTTTTAGGAGACTATTATTATACATAAACTACAAACGGCAAGGGTTGAAGGTACTTTGCAAGAAAATTATAACGGAAAATATCAAGGTACCTAGCAAAGTATAAAGGTTATAAATTATTCAAGTTTCTCATCCAAATTATTACTAATATACATATTTATTTTTATTCCTTTATTAATTCATCTTATATCATATAAACTTGAAGGTATATTATCTAAGCTTACAATAATATTTAGAAATAGTTTTCAAGCTAAATGTATATATTTTGAATTTTATTTAAATAGGCAACATATAATCATATATTGGGTATATTTTACTTAATCACAAGCTTATTTTGTTCATTAAAAAAAGTTTAATTGGTGTAACAAACCTTAATTCTTATTCATTATATAAGAGAGAAGCAAGACAAATCAGAGAAAAAACACCTACTTCAGGGCTTGTATACTTTATGTATTTGTATGTAACAACCAACAAATTTATGTGTTTATAAATATATATATATATATATAATATATATATATTTATATATATATATTATATATATGTAATTATAA